>NW_012117611.1:1547528-1570979 GCF_000951035.1 Colobus angolensis palliatus
AGGGATAGCATTAGGAGAAATACCTAATGTAAATGATGAGTTGATGGGTGCAGCAAACCAACATGGCGCATGTATACCTATGTATCAAACCTGCACATTGTGCAGATGTACCCTAGAACTTAAATTAAAACAAAAACAAAAGATGCTCCCAGAGGACTGAACTCATTCCACTCTAATACAGTCATAAGCACTGCCAACCATGACCAACAACAATAATGGAAGGCAACATATATCTCCTAGTTTTCATCTGCGGACAGCAGGAAGGTGACTGAAAAGCAGGGAAGGAACAGGTCAATGTATCCTGACCTGCTTATTTGCTTCTGGGGCCACCGGTTGTCTTAATTTTGGTGTGAACCCTAGTCTCCAAATACATGCTAGGATTTTGTTTTGTGTGTTAACTGCCCACCTGGATTCTTAAACAACAGTTTCATTTGACACTCTACTCCAACCATTATTCTGCTTTGGCCTTCTGTCTGGCCTCAATGGCTGAATGCCACCCTTGTCTTTCAATTTGGACAGGGATGTTTGGTTCCTAACTTTGTCCCCTAGACTCCTCTGGACACATGGCAATATCTTTTCAAACAGCTCTGTCTATGGTATGGTTAACTCTTGTGACTGCTCATTAAATTGATGCTTCTCTGATATTATCTGAAGAAGACTTCTATTTATGTCACCCATCTCTCAGCTGTTCCAAAAACTGAGAAACAGAGCTGTTGATTCAAAGAAATGAAGACTCAGGCTCTGGTATAAGCTGCCTCTCACCTCCATCAAGTTCTGCTTGCTCTAGATTGTTCTAAAGACAGAGACAGATTCTTGAGAAATCAAAAACCTTCACTGAAAAATCTACATGTGTGGCAACTCTGAAATTCATCATCCAATTTCTTAATTTAGCCCTACTCATCTCAAAATATCACTACCAATAAATAACATCAGATCTTAACCTAATTCTCCCTCAAAATGTGGGGTGGTGCACAGCAACATATTCAAACTTATGTACATGGCATTTGAGGTCGGGGCATGGAAAAACACTGGGGCACTGTGTGTATGTTATTTGTGCATGAGAATGAAACTCCTTGACCCTGAAAACAGGACAGGGAGCCCAGTGCGTGGTGTGATAAGGAATGCTGAAAACAGCCTCCTGAGAACGCAGTTTGAGTGCTTTTACAAGGTCACAGGTGTCTCACCACCGGACCTCAAAAAAGCCATCTAGTGGATGTTTGTGGTTTAACAAGCCCTTTCAATAAATACTTGGCGGATGGATGCTGGGGTGGACTTCCGCTCGGCTAGAATTGTCTGAGAACTCATTCTTGGTGTTCAGTGCGAGCTATAAGCTCCGCACAAAAAGTATAAAAATATTTGAAATTATGTATTTTTAATGTTTTAACAGAAAATATGAGTAGATGGCAAATACTTTATCATTCTTTCCTCTCCACAAAGGAAGTAAACTCATTACTTTGAAACTTATTCAGTAAAAAGTATACTGAATAGAAATATAGTAAGGAAATATTATTCCAAGTAGCAGTGTGTATTATAGAGTATTCTTAGTGACCTCAACAGTCACCATAACCTTTCACAGGAAGTAGAAAATTACCTTGAATTCCAGCACCCAAAGATAATAATGAATAATACTTTTTTTTTGTCTCTTTCTAGTAGTTTTTCTGCTAATTAGTATAAAAATATTAAGGCAATTGAATCTGTATCAACCATGAGACAAAAAAAACCTTTTAAGATCGCTTGGTATACACGTAAATTTTAAATACTTGTAACAGTAATATGTAACAATATAAAAAAAAAAGACAGGGAGCAGAAAATAGAAAAAAACATGACTCAGACTAAAACACATCTTTTGAGGTTGGCCTACTAAGGGAAGGAACAGAGGAAAGTCTGGACATCCATACCTTTGCTCTTTCGTAGAAATAAAATTTAACAGTTGGATAGGCTCTGATACCAGCTTTCTGGCATGTCTGAGCATAAGCCTGACAGTCTACTTTTCCGGCTTTCACTTTTCCTTTAATCATCTGAAAAAGAAAAATATGGTTTGTCATTTTGTTTGGCATAAACTATTTTGGCAACAACAAAGCAATAGGATATAAAACATTTTGTGTCTAAGAATTTATTTAAAAAACTTTTAATTCTTTCTACTCAAACAAGGTTATTTCCACATTATCCCTTTAAGCCTCTATTCACCTAGCACCACCTCTCCAAGAGCAAATAAACCCTCCTTTGCCTTATCAAGAAAACTGAGTGGCTTTATCCTGAAATGTCTCAACTTCCTGCTACCCACAACTGGCACATCATACCATAAATGTGTTTCTGTTTCTTTTTCTCCTTTCACTGGGGGTGTGCTGTGGTAGGACTCTTTGGGGACTGTTTGTCTTGTGAAGGCTGACTACTCCATCTGTATTCTCCAGTCAGAATGCATATTCTCCAGTGAAGATGTATATAATCACGAAAGGATTCCTTCCTGGATTACGGCTCCTCTGCCATCGTACTTCTCATGCTCTCTCTTTTTTTCCCGAGCAGCAGTCTACTCTTTCACTGCTTCCCCACTGTCTGCTTATTTGGCAACATTTTAGTCTGGCTTCTGTGCTTACTGCTCCCTCCACTGAAACTGCTGTAAGTTCACCAGTGACCGCTTGACCAAACTGGGCACTTTTTGATCTTCTTATTGGGCAACTGATGTTTACTGCTGACCACTCTTTTTTTTCTTTTTAAACAACTGGTAATCAATTTATTAAAATAGTTGACTTAAGCATCTAAAATGGTGACTTCCACCTCAACTCCTGGCTCAGTACTGATGGAAGTAATCTGTTTAACAATCTCAGAAGGACTGTGCGAGGCTGACCACTCCTTTCTTTTTTAGCATTTATCACTACTCTCTCTTGGCTTTCTTACCGCCCTGACTGTTCTTTCTTTTTCCAGCATAAGAATCTGCTTTACCTGCCCCTCAAGTTATCAGAGTTCCATCTTTGATCAACAATCTTTTCACTGTGAACAGTTGCCCAGGGTGGTTTTCCGTATCTATATGCTAATGTACCCCAATCACTCTCTTCAATTTCATAGCTAACTACAAATTGGCCTGCTTTGGGTAAATGCTGCATAAGCACCCAAACACAGCATGTCCCCTGAACCCACTCTTCCTCCTGTCCTATTCATTCACTTCAAGCCAGAAATTAGGCTTATCCAGACTCCTCTCTATCCTTCATCTATCACATTCAATACTATTTATTCTCATCTCTCTTTTGTATTTGTCTCCTTCTTTCTATCATCACTGCCTGATTAAAGTTATCACCTCTCACTTCAGGACAATTAAAACATCTTTGCTGCCTCTAGTTTCGTCCCCAAGGCAGGGGTATACTAATATGCAGACTAACTTGCGTTAGGGCACAAGCATGTAGGCAGACACACACACACACACACACACTTGCATACTGAAAGTAAGAAAAATGTAGGAATGTTATTTTCGTAAGTTTCTATGTCATTTACAAAATGTTTGTGTATGTGCTTACTTGTGTTTCCAATTACTTATGAGATGGCACCATACTGTTTTTGGTGCTCTAAACATCTTTCTCTGGCATCACTGACACTCTTCTGTCCATGTTCCAGCTTCATTCTAATTTTACTGTAGCAACTATCTTGTATTACTTATATTTATTTCCATTTTCTCTTTTCACTAGATTAAAATCTCCTTAAAGACATGGAATTTCTTCCTTTTCATCTTCCTTTTCTTTCATCTGGAGTTATATGGCCCTACTACTTAGCATAATTGCTTTTCACTTGGTACTTAAAATTTGTTGAATGAGTGGTCTTTTTCATGTTTAATAATTTTCTACTAGATATAATACAGAGTTGTACTACAAAGTTTATAATTAAGTAAAGTTTTTAGTACATGAGAAATGGAGTAAAACAGAATCATTACAGAAGGAAGCATAAAAAGATTAGAATAAATGGAAAGAATAAACCTCTTATCTGATACACCAGCTAATAACAAAAATAATCTTTCATAGCTAGTAAGACCTTTAAAATCCCTCTGCTAAAAAATTCCCATGGCCTGGGATGCTAAGCTTTAGTGTGAACTGGTGGAACTGGCACTGACTTTCTCATTCTAGTTGAATGTTTTATACCAACACTAGTGGCAAGAGTTCCTTGAGTTATGGAGGCAAGAAAGCTATCAACCTGGATTAGGTCACTAATAAGACTGTTATGACAGAAAGAAACACCAAAAACTCAGACTACATTGAGGGTATGTATTCAGTTTAATTTTATATAAGCATTTACTGAGTTAGGCCCTGGGGATATAAAAATAAATAAAACATGGACTTTGCCCTCAGGAAGAGATAGCCATTTTCAAAGGAAGATGGACAATGCTATACCAAAAAAAAAAAAAACCAAAACCAACCAACCAAACAAAACCCAAAATTGCTACAACTAAATATTTCCATTGGTATTCAGCTCCTTTTATTTCTGGTCAAATTTAAAATCTTTCAAGTAATAATAAATAAATAATTGATATGCATTGTATCAGTACACTTGATAACATATCCAGGTGACAATAATTAACTGAGAAGGGCAGATAATAGAGCAGTGCCATCAGAGCTAAGTTTTGTAGGAAGAGCAGAAAAAAATACAGATGACCAAGGTAAGGACAGAGCATTTTAGAGAGAGGGGGTAGCATGTAAATAAGGATACATGTTCAGAGAACCTGGAGTACTCTGTTATACTGGAATCTAAGGTGTGAGGTGGACAATAGAGATAGAGCTCATATCAGACACCTGAAGTCAATGTATGCATATTGAGAAACTTAGTAAGCCAGAGAGGGAAATATTTTAGAAGATCACCAGGGCAGCACTGACAAAGGTAGACTGACAGTCTTTTTTTTTTTTTTTTTTTTGAGACGGAGTCTTGCTCTGTCGCCCAGGCTGGAGGGCAGTGGCCGGATCTCAGCTCACTGCAAGCCCTGCCTCCTGGGTTTATGCCATTCTCCTGCCTCAGCCTCCCGAGTAGCTGGGACTACAGGCGCCCGCCACCTTGCCCGGCTCGTTTTTTGTATTTTTTAGTAGAGATGGGGTTTCACTGTGTTAGCCAGGATGGTCTTGATCTCCTGACCTCGTGATCCGCCCGTCTCGGCCTCCCAAAGTGCTGGGATTACAGGCTTGAGCCACCGCGCCCGGCCGACTGACAGTCTTGAACAACAAAGGCTTGAACTGTGTTGAACTGCTTGAACTGGGAATTTTTTTTTTCTAAGCAATTGCAGATGGAAAATATAATATTCATAGGATGTGAAACCCTGCATACAGAGGACCCACTGTGAGGCCTGAGCATGAACAGATTTTGGTATGGAATGGGGGTTCCTGGAACCAATCCCCTGAGTATACCAAGGGAAGACTGTACTTAAAAGGCAAATATGGTTAAGTCTAGACAACAGATGATAAAGGGTTGAATACACAGGTTAGCAGCAGAAACGAATAAGAAATGACATTTGAAAGACATTTAGGAGATAAAACTGACAGAATCTAGTGAATGCCTGGAGGGCAACAGAGTACTTGGGTGGGGAAGAGGAAATAGACAAGAGGGAGAAGAAAGAGAAGTTTCTGGCTTTTATGGTAGTAGATGATGATGTCTACCAAGATAGAGAAGATGTTAGCTAAAAGCTTTAACAAAGAAAGAGGAAATCTACTACAATGATTATAATCATAGAAATATAATAGTTATTTTTAAATTCAGAGAAAACATTTAAGAAAAAAACCTAAAAATTATGTATTTACAATGTTTTATCTAATTACTAAAACACGAATGTTGTTACAACTTATTTAAGACAGGTAAGACTTACCCTAGCCAAGAGCTCAAACTCTGGAGCAAAATTCTGGCAAGGTCCACACCAAGGAGCATAGAAATCAATCACCCAGTGATTTTTCCCTTGTAGAACTTTTTCACTGAAAGTCTGAGGTGTTAGATCTGTGGATACTTGAGGTAAAAATCTGTGGCAAAGGATCAAGATCATTTTTCATTATATAAAACCAAAGCAAACATCTAAAATGTAGTAATATTGTAATACTTTCTAAGTTAAAAATGATGTCAAGGAATGGCAACGTAATAAAGTACAGTACCATCTTGGTTAATATAATCCTTTACTAACTAATTTAAAAGGCTAGAACTTTAACCCATAGTAAATTTAACTATTGACATAAAAGGGGGGTAAATAGCTTTGAATCTATTTTATACAAAGATACACATTTTAATTACTCACCCTAGACCCCAGATTCTCAGGGAATAAGCATCCCTATTCCAACCATTGTAACTGCTGAGAGAAGAAAAAATGTTAGTTGTAAATAGGATTCTCTATTATTAGATGTATTCAGAAAACAATCTTATTGTAGCAATTTAAAAAACAAGTTATACTGATTGATTTCATCTGGCATCTCTCTTCTCAGATATTCCTAGCTACAAATTCTGTTTACAAGGCCTCACAAATGTATTTTTCTCTAGTCTTGGTATCTTTGTGTCCCAGACAGCCCAGAATGTCTGGCTATCTACTGGACCTCTCCTGTAGACCTATGGGAACTGTGAAACTCAGAATGTCCATGGTTTTAGTTTCTGAATCTTTATTCAAGTTATTACTGTCTGTTAAATTCCTACCGATTTTTAAAGACACATGTCAAAAACTACCTACAAAATGCAGCCTTTCATAATTTCCTCATAGTTGAGATCCTTTCCTCCCTTGAAATCCATGGTTCAATTTTACTTGTTTAATAACATTCATCATATGTACCTTACATTTGCGTTTTCTACCTGAAATACCACATGGTGTTGTGGAAATAGCATGGGTGCTGAGACAGACTTATCTATCTAAGCCTTAGATAACTTCTAGACCTTGGATTCTAAGGTCTGAGAATCACAGTTTACTTCTCTGTAATAGTAGGAAGGGCAGTAATTCCTAGTTCACAAAGTATATGTGAGGATTATTGGAAATAAGGTGAGTAAAGCATCTAATATAGTACCTGAAACCAAATAAGGACTTAATAAATGTTAGCTCTTCCTTTCCTTATCTTTTTGTCTAGACTATAAGCTTTATGCACAGTCAGACTGTTCAGTACCCTCTTTTCATCTTCTGAAGTGCTCATTAACATACTATCTTTACATACTGGGCTCCCAATAAATATTTGTTGGGTTAACTTTTATTTTGTTCAGGTAACTTAACTGTTAAGTGTATAATTAAATAATTATAATACATGCCTTCAAATATGAGAGAATACTTACTGATACTGATAAGCTTTATTTGATTTTGGGGGAAAAAATCTTATCTCAGGGTATCTTTGAACATTTTCCTGGGCACAAAAAGAATGATACTGTTGGCAATCTATACTGCCCACATTGATCAGTCCAGTTAATGTCTATAAAAGAAGAAACGGATTACCTCCATCACTTTTTACATATGTTTACAATAAAGAAACAAGCATTATATTATTATAGTCAAATAGTTATTATGTATCAGTGACTTTCACCCAGTAAAAACGGATAAGGGTTTAACATAAAATAGACCACTTATACTAATGAATTTGTAATCTAATTTTGTAATTAAGCACTTACTAAAATTATTGCAGATTAAACAATTTACTTCATTTACCTGTTACATGAGAAAAAACTATGTACTTCTAAAATTCAAAGTGCCAGAAACTAATGAAAGTCTTTGCAATATTTCAAAGAATTACTCTTTCCAATGAAAACAAACATTGTAGGTATCTAATATGTTATACTGACTCATACCTGAACTTAAAAATTTTATTGAAAAGAGCACAAAAATATGTAATCCTAAATGTTAAGATACTAGAAATCACTTTAACTCAGATTTATTTTTTATCTTGTAAATAAATGTGAAGTAGTAATTGCATTTTCCATTCTGGTATTTAAGTAATTTGTTTCCAATCTTGTACAACTTAAAACATGGTGCCTATTTTCAGGAAATTTTCTAATACATATGCTGAAAGCTTTTTGTTTTCTTACTTTTAAGTCCTACAATATGTGAGGAAATGTTATCTTTAAGCTCTAAAAATAAAGCAGAAAAAAAATTAGAAAAAATTGAAACAAAAACTGAGGTAAAGTTTTGGGTTGTTTTTGGCAACAATTTAGTTAAAAGCACTGGATATACTGGGCACGGTGGCTCATGTTTGTAATCCCAGCACTTGGAAAGGCAGAGGTAGGCAGACTACTTGAGGCCAAGAGTTCAGGACCAGCCTGGCCAACATGGCAAAACCCTGTTTCTACTAAAAATACAAAAACTAGCTAGACGTGGTAGCACACGCCTGTAATCCCAGCTACGAGGGTGGCTGAGGTTGCAGTGAATCAAGATTGCACCACTGCACTCCAGAGTGAGACTCTGTACCTCGCCGACCAAAAAAAAGTGTACCAGATGCTATACACACAAAAAGGGTAGGCTATACCATTCACGTACCAGACAGAAACAGAGCTGGAATCAAAGTGGTATGATCAGAACTGTTATTAAGTAATAATTTAATTGTGGGTTAACTCACATCAGTTTCAAAATAATTCTGTTAAATAAACATTCTTAGTAAATGTTAAGATTAAAAATAAATGATTTTTACTATACCCGGGCCATTCTTTTCCATTCTGGCATTAAGACTTGACAAGGATGACACCACGGAGAATAGAAATCAACCATCCAGACTTCGTTGTGTTTTCTTTGTGTAACTAGTTCATTGAAGGTGGTGGGTGTAAGGGAGACCACTGAAGGATTCATAAGATCCTGAAGAGAATATAGTTTCCATTATAACATATATATAAAACACAGCTGTTCATATATTCCTGGAAAATTGTTGGTACAGGCTGAGTATCTCTTATCCAAAATACTTGGAAGTACTGTGAATTTTGAATTTTGGAATATTTGCATATATCTTGGGGATGAAACCCAAGGCTAAACATGAAATTCAGACTTTGGAACATTTCAGATTTAAGATTTTTGGATTAGGGGTGCTCAATCCGTGTATGTCCTTTAGAGAGTTCCCATTTTTAAGAAACCAAAAGATGCTTAAGGACAGCTAAAAGAAATCTAATGTGAATTAACTTAAAAAATGAAAATAAACCTAACTTAAATTTTTTAAGTTTGGATTTTGCTCATCAGTTGTGTAAAAAATCAAGGTCTATTTTTCCTTTATCTCTACGTATCACTAAAATCATAACAGGCAGGGAAAAGAGGCGATTTTAAGTTTCCGCATGGATAATATAAGAGTTTCAAGGGCTGCCTGGATGTCTACAGAGGCCATAAAGTTCTGTTCTAGAACCAAGAATGACTGGCTTGGAAATGATTCTTTAATTGCTAATGGAAAGCCTCATTAGTCAGGAAACCTCTCATTTTTCTGACATTCTGACTGGCGATACTACACCTTTCTACAGATTCTTTGTTCCAAATGATATTTTAACAAAGCTTCAGCCTACAACAATCAGGTAATACTAATGAAGAGGGTAGCTTCACTGGGAAAACACCACAAAACGTTACATTAGAGAAGGAGGAACAGATGAGTAGGACAAGGCTGGAGGGTCATTAAATGAATAATAATAAACAAGAATTTTTCATTTTTTTCTAGGCGCCCCCTGTAAGTATTTCAGTCAATCAAGAGTGTTATTGAGAAGAAAAAAAAAAAAAGATGCTGTAGATGCCGGACACTTGTTTTCAGAGAAAACGGCGCAGAGGGGTGATAAGGTGAAAGTATACTGCATATGTTCAATAAAGAACTGTGTCCATTGTTTATAAGTCACTGTATATATCAGGTAACAAGTAAAACACAGATTTACGTTGAGTTTAGTAAGAGTAAAACATTAGAAAAATTCTTTAAAAATCATTTTGTCAGAAAATAGTTTGGGCATGAAAAGAATAAATCCTATTAAACAAGATGAAATATTCATACAGGGTATAACATATAAAAAGACAAATTTCTAGCCACATAGTCTATAGTTGGAAATACCTCTATGAACTCCAAGATTTGTTCAGCAGAGTGATGTCCTTCATACTCATGAATGTTGGACTGGTTGAATACCACTGTTGTTGGATAAGCCTGAATGTTATACTGATAGGAAGGAGAATACAAATTAAAGATTTTATAGATTTCACCTATTTGTTACAAATTTATAACAAGTTTGCCTTTAACAGGATTTTAAAAACCCATTTCTAAATTGCTGGTGACAAAAATTTTAGTCTCACCAAATTTAGCAGACTCATGGCAATGAATACTGCTAACTACTGATGAATACCTGATCCTTATTTATAGCTGCTCCATTAACCATGAAAACCATAGACATTGAAACATTGAGAAATTGACATAGGTAATTACACGAATGGTCCCTTTTTACTCTCCTGAACCAAGGTAAGAAGAGGCTATAAAGAACAGGCTGTATCTCTAGCTTGAGTCTTTTTTTAAACCATAATAAACACTTTTTCTACAAATAGATGATGATGATCAGGAAATAAAATAGCAAGAATAAAGACACAAATAATTAGGGGGTACATGATTATATTTTAGGTTAAAGAATTATGAATCATGCCCTATGAATGTAATCACTTTGTATTCTTTCTTCAAGATAGCCTTTATAGTAGGAAATGCTTAATCTCCTTCTCAGAAATAAAATGGGCACCAGCCCAGGAAGCAACTCTCTCAAGCTATTATTGTTACTTTTTAAGTTATAAAGAGATCCCTGTCTGTAGATTTGCTGTAGCTGAACTTTGCACTCTTAAAGTTTTAAGTACTCATTAGCAAATTGGAATCCTTGACCAGGATTCAAAATAATTTTTGAAAAAACAATGGAAACATTTATATTAGTCTTGAAAATGTGTGCAAATTCAAATAATTCATTGATTAACAAAGCAATTACAGCTAAAATTTAATGTGTTTACTATGTGTTGAGCGTTATTTTAGCATTTAACATGTAGTTTCTCATTTATTCTTCACAACAATTCTACTTAGTTGCTAAAATTATAAAACCCACTGTATAGATTAGGAAACTAAGCTACCGAGAGGCTAAGTAACTTGGTCAAGGTCAACCAGTTGATGAGTGGCAACTAATTGGTGAGTGTGAATTCTGGATTCTATTCCAGGTAAATCGGATATCAGTTTTAAATGCTTACACTGAACTCACATTTGTTTAATGAGCTAAGATGGAAAGTAGAAAAACTGAAGGAATTAAAATTAAGATAATTATTGTTTATCACATAAATTTTGTATCTTTGGCATTTCTTTCAAAGTTACAGATAAAACACTCAAAACCAAAGGCCTTATTCATTTCCTTTTATAAAAATGTATTTTAATGAAATTTCTACAGGCATATGCCACTGCTACTGGCTTAAACTTCCATGATGTTCTAAAAGTGTATGGCTTTCTTTTGTTTTCCTTCCTCTTCCCACTTCTTTTTTCCCTTTATCTTTTCTCCATCTATTTTTTTTAAAACTTTTTTTTATGAGTTATTTAAAACATTCACAAAAGTAGAGAGCAACAAACTCTCGCGTATTCATATAGCTACAATAATCACTGACTCGCGGCTTTTCATTTCACTTATACTCCCTTTCTAGTCTACTCCTAAGATTATTTTAAAGCAAATTTCAGATGATCTGTAATTTCATCCACAAATATTTCAGTATATTTAAAATGTAAGGACTCCCCTCCATATAACCATAGTATCATTTTTGTTGTCAAAAATTAACAATAATTACCTGAAATCATCAGATACCTTGTCAGTGTTCACATTCACTCAATTATCTCTCTTTCTTTGCACTTGGTTTGTTTAAATTGCATCCAAACAAAGTCTAAATGTTGCATTTGACTGATAGTCTGTTAAGTCTCCTTAATCTTTCCTCCACTATATACAGTGTATTTGACCAATAAACTGGGTGTCTGTCCTGTAAAGTTCTCCACATATTGGAAAGTACAGATTTCATATCCATGGTGTCACTTAATATGCTCTCCTGTCATTCGATTTCCTATAGACTAATAAATCTGGAGATAGATCTACTAGAGGATTGATTTTTTTTTTTTTTTTTTTGCCAAGAGTATTTTATAGGTGATATTACGTACTTTCATTCTACGGTATATAATTTCTAGTTTTTCCTGCAACTGAGGAGTGAGTATTTACCTGAGAAAATATTTTCATTTAAACAAAGATTTCAAAAGGCTTGTTCATTGTTTTAACTTCCTTCCAGCAAATATACTTAGAAGTAGTAGGAAAGCCAAAGAAAAAAAATTATAAAATGTCAAAAATATTAAAGAAATATAACAATCTTAAATAACTGAAAAATCATATAAGCATTTTATCAAGTTAATGAAAACAGTTGCCTGAATTTGATAAATAAGACCTTATTTACATTCGATCCACTGATTAGCTATTCATGGTTTAATCCAATCATATTTGATATCATTTTCTAAAAAAATTATTTGTTTAAATAATTTGTTACTACTCTAAATAGAAGATGTATTATTTCTAAGTTATTTTATTGTTTAATAATAAACAGCCCAAAGGTCTCCATTTTATAAAATTAATTAGAATAAATTTTGATACTTTGCCTTACCATGTTACAGAGTCCCTCATGAACTGTACAATCTAGTGTACCAAACTTAAGCTGACCATAAAGAAGATTTGATGCTCTTCGTAACTCTGGTAGTAAAGCTCGACATGGTGGACACCACTAGGGAAGAAAAAATATTCATAAGCACCGAGCCAAATGACACAAACCGCACCCCCCATCATTTCTGCAACAAGTAATATGCTAAGTAACACAGACTGTATTTAGTGGCAAACCTTCCCTGGAGGGGTAATTACATTAGCACTCATTTAGAAGCAATGTGCATTAGTGGCCACAATGGATGACACAGTTCTAGTACTAATGATTCAAAGTTATCTAGAAAATGTCTTTTTGTCATAACAGGAGAAAACCTGACAATGTTAGAATTTGACAGACAAAAATAACTTACAGGGGCAAAGAAATCAACAAGCCATGGTTCTTTGTCATTGGCAGGAAAATTTTGAGGTCCAAGTGTGGTAACATGAGAATTCACACTTTCTTTGGCAAAGGCAAGTATGTCATATAGAATCTTCTTTCCTTTCAAAGTGAATGAGAGAAATTAAAATCTAAATTCTGCTTTTTGTACGCACAGAAACATTTCAAAGTTTTTACACTCAAAATATTAAAGAAGATAAATTATGAACAAACTGATTTTGGTGAGGTTTTAGTGTTCTGTATACTATACAGGGCTTAGCTCTGATAGGAGTACCCTTTTCTTGCACACTCTTCTGTTTCCTGGACTAAAAATGTCAAAATTGGCCAGGCGCGCTGGCTCACGCCTGTAATCCCAGCACTTGGGAGGCCAAGGCAGGCAGATCACGAGGTCAGGAGATCGAGACCATCCTGGCTAACATGGTGAAACCCTGTCTCTACTAAAAATACAAAAAATTAGCCAGGCATGGTGGTGCGTGCCTGTAGTCCCAGCTACTCGGAAGGCTGAGGCAGGAGAATTGCTTGAACCTGGGAGGTGGAGGTTGCAGTGAGCAGAGATCTTGCCACTGCACTCCAGCCTGGTGACAGAGTGAGACTCCATCTCAAAAAAAAAAAAAAAAAGTCAAAATCTCTTTGAAATGCTCCCTCATCTTCAGAGGTAGAATAATGACTTTTTAATAGGGTTCTTTAAATTATTTGTGCTTACTTCGGTGATTATTATGGCCTAACTCCTAAATCTTTTTCTACAACCTAGACTTCTCTTAGGAATTCAAAACCCATGTTACCAACTTGCCCAGTGAAAAATTTGTACTTGGATATCATGTAAACACATCTAACACAATACAGTCCTGCATAATGATATTTCAGGCAATGGTGGACCACCTATATGATGGGGTCCCATAAGATTATAATGGAGCTGAAAAATTCTTATGACTCAGTGATGGTGTTGCTGTTATAACTCTGTAGTGCAACACACTACCCCTTTTCTATATTTAGATACATTTAGATACACAAACTCTTACCACTGTTACAGTTGCTTATGGTATTCAGTACACTGTAACACATTGCACAGCTCTGCAGCCTAGGAGCAACAGGCTATACTGTATAGCCTAGATGTGTAGCGGATTATGCCATCTAGTGTTTTTAAAGTACGCTCTCTGATGTTTGCACAACCATGAAATCACCTAATGACACATTTCTCAGAAGACGTCTCTGTCGCTGACACATGGCCATATATTCAAATTGAGGCTGTGTTATTTTCCTCCAAACCTGCTCCTTTTCTCACCATCTTTATCTTGGCAATAACATAATTATCTACTAGCTGCCTAAATATAATTCCCCAGAGTAAGCCTTGACTTTTTTCTCTGCCCTGTATCATAGTAATTCTATCCATTCCATCTCTTACCATTTCCAACCCATTGCTACTGCCTGAACTCAGTTTGCCTTCTGCAATAACCTGGCTAGTGTTTCTTCACTCAGCCTTCCTTAACTAATCCATTTTCTACGTTGCTACCACAGTCCACTTACACTGAATAGTACAATCACTCAATCGCAATTTCGTTAAGACAGAAACATAGGTATTATCCTTGACTCTCTCTCCGACCTCCCACACATCTCAACAGTCACCAAGTAATACTGATTTTGCATTCTTGGTCTTTTACAAATCTACTTCTCTTCATCTCTGTTACTATCAGAGAAGCTAGCTACCATATTGAGAGCAGCCCTACAAAGGACCACATGATGAGGAACTGAGGCCTCTGCCAACAGCCAGTGAGGAACTTAGGCCTCCTGACCATTGCAGGAGTAAGCCTGGAACCAGACCCTGTAGCCAGTCTGGCCTTCAGAGGACCAGAGCCATTGTGTATTTTGAATGCAACCTCATGAGAAAATCCATGTCTGGAACCACCCAGCTAAACTGTTCTCAGATTCCTGACCACCAAAAACTGAATTAATACATGTTTGTTTTAAACCACTGAGTTTTGGGGTAATTTACTACTAAGCAATAGACAATAAACACTCCCCACTGCAAACATTTTTGAAAACCTGTCCATAAAAAAAAATTGTCCATTTATTTGTCTGTTTTCCCTAATAGCCCACAATGTTCTTTGTATTAGAGATTACTAATTATAGTTCACATTTTTTCGTATTCTTCAGTACTGTACCTGGTACATGTAGATGCTCAATAACTATTTTAATCCAAACAATGTAAGTTCTATTACAAAGTTAGTAAGAGCACATAAAAGGAAGTGCTTGGAGATTCACAATGTATTTCCCAGGGAGGAAGCTGCTTTAAGTTTTGAAGGGCAATTTGGAGTTTGCTAAATACTCTCTGGAACAGGAAGGAGTGATTACAATGCAGGAGGAAAAATCATGTGTGAAGGCACCTAGAGGAGTGAAAGAACATGGCATTCACAAGGATCCAAAGGTAGCTGGAGCTAAGACTATCTGGAGGGGCAGCAGTGGGAATTAAGATTGGAAAAACTGGCAGAGCCAGACTGTAAACATATCCCATTCACTTAACAAACATTTCCTGAGTTCTTACTATGTGCCAGGCACCACTCTAGGTGCTGGAGATAGAGCAGTGAGCAAAACAGACAAGATTATTGCTTCTATGCTAA
This sequence comes from Colobus angolensis palliatus, assembly GCF_000951035.1. Taxonomy (NCBI): domain Eukaryota; kingdom Metazoa; phylum Chordata; class Mammalia; order Primates; family Cercopithecidae; genus Colobus; species Colobus angolensis. The sequence goes on from NW_012117611.1 coordinate 1,563,141, forward strand.
GGAATCTGAAGCTTATGCTATAAGAAATCAGGAAAGTCAAGGCAGAAAAGTGACACAAGAATGGAATGGACAATAACTGCAAACAAAACAAGGAATCGATTGTAAGGAAGAAAGGCTAGGAGATAAGCAACCCTCCTAGAGAATATTATTATAATAGATGAAGGAGATAATGGGACTGAAACAAAGCAGTAAGCACAGAGAAGAGGGATGTCTGATAACTATTTCAGAGATAAAAAATAATATAATTCTATTATTAAAACTTAGTCATTTCTAGCACTTTTATGCATGGTAGTTTAAACCTAGGTTTTGGAGTCAGTCAAATTTTGATTCAAAATCTACCATGGCTAGTTTCCAGTTGTCTGTCATAGGCAAGTTACTTAACCTTTCTGAGTCTCCATTTTCTCCTTCACTGGGCTATTGTAAAGATACACATGAATCACGTATGCGAGGCTTTTGGCAGAATGTCTGACTTGTAGAAAGCAGTGAATAAACAGTAGTTACTGTGAGGGTTATCTTACCCCAAGCCTTTGCTCACAAAGTTCCTCCAGCCTAGAGGTCTCACTTCTTTTTCCCCTATAGTTCCTTGGGGAAACTGAGCACTTTATGCTCAATTCAAATACCACTTCTTGACCTCTACTATGCAGAAGTCTATTTTATCTTGTTGTAGTTAATATGCAATGACCATTAAGGTATTTTTTATGTTTTCTTATGGATCTCCCTCCTCCGTTCCCTACTACACTATTTTAAACTTCTTGAAGGAGTTCATGTCTTACAAATTTATATCCTCAACATTGAAAGCAGTGCTAGGTGCTAATAGGCATTTCATCGGTATGTGTTATTCACTTAGCTGTATGATAGTTGGTAGTCTGTGTGTTTCTTTTGCTACATTTGACTTCTTTCAGGACAAGGACTCTGGTGTAGTCTGAACTCTTGGAGTTGAGACTGCACTCACATAAATGCAGAGCTAAAGTCCCAAATAAGCTGAAATAAAATTATAAACGCAAGAAAGATAACAAGGCAGTTAATCGGAAGTCTAGTGGGAGAAAAACCAAAAAGAATGTCTGGAAATTGCCTATAATGGCTGAGATGATACACATGGCAAGCTGGAATATAAACTGCAGGTGTTGCTTACTTTTGCCAACAAGCAGGACTTGAATTTCTCACTAGCTTAACTTATCACCAGAAACCCTGATCAAAATATTGAATAGAGAAAAGGCATTTATGTTAAAAAGAAGGGTAAAAAGAATAAAATGACTACATATAATTCAAAATATCTGTCCTCATATTTACTGAGAAAAGTTATTTACAATAAGCATATCCATACAAAATAAGCTTAAAAAGCACAATTAGAAAACTTCTATTTGAAAATAAAGCTACATTTTTTATCATTTTTTCCATTCTTACCATGATGAATTTCATATTCTTTGGTTCCTTGTCCTTTAAATACTGCTAGAGATGGCTGAAAAACATACAGATTACTACAGATGTCTGGTGCAGACGAACAGTCAAACCTGCCAACCTAAACGAGAAAAAGAAGGTCAAATTTGATAAAAATAGTCTTACCCATTTGATTTGTAAATATTCATGATAATCCAAAAATGGTATTGCCCTAATGACGGTTTTTAAACAGAAGCTAATAGGCTATGAAAATAAGAGACAGAAATAATTCATTTATATTTAATAATAAAACTCAATTTAGTTAAAAAATGCTTCCTAGACAGTTAACAAAAACCTGAGGAAATTCCCAAGAAAATATGAAGTTATTCCAGAAACCTACTTTCTGAAGATGTACAGAATGTTTACATAATCTTGAGATAGAGGAGAGATCATTTTCAGAAGCAGAAATAATGAAGAAAAAGGTTAATGTTTTCAAAAAGTGTGAAAAAGAAGAACGTAAGCACAACAGCCAAATGATAAACCGGAACAAATTTGTGGCATTTAAGACAGAAGATCCATTAAGAAACAAGATGGGCCAGGTGCGCTGGCTCATGCTTGTAATCCCAGAACTTTGGGAGGCTGAGGTGGGTGAATCGCCTGAGGTCAGGAGTTTGAGATCAGCCTGACCAACATGGTGAAACTATGTCTCTACTAAAAATACAAAAAGTAGCCAGGAGTGGTAGCTTGCGCCTATATTCCCAGCTACTTGGGAGGCTGAGGCAGGAAAACTGCTTGAATCCGGGAGGCGGAGGTTGCAGGGAGCCGAGATCACACCAGTACACTCCAGCCTGGCTGACAGAGCGACACTACATCACATCAACAAAAACAAACAAACAAACAAAACTGGACAAACATCCCATCAGAAAAAAGAAAATGGGCCACAGATACAAAGAGAAAATTAACTAGAGAACAATTATGATCTGTTAATAACCATGAAAAAGTATTTTTCCCCCAACCAGTAGAAAGCAACTAAAGGAAAGTCAATATTGTTAACATATCACTTGTGGCCTATTGGAATTGTGAAGATTATGAAGAATGAGAGTACCATGGTGGGCACAGTGTGGAGAAATGGCCACTCATGTGCTGTTGGTGAGATTATAAACTGATAAAACTTTCTGGAGGACTCTAGTAATGAGAATAAAAACCATTTAAGAAAACATAACCTTGAGTTGAAAATTTCCCATATGGCCAGGTGCGGTGGTTCACGTCTGTAATCCCAGCACTTTGGGAGGCTGAGGTGGGCGGATCACCTGAGGTCAGGAATTCAAGCCCAGCTTGGCTAACATGGAGAAACCCAGTCTCTACTAAAAGTACAAAAATTAGCCTGACTTGGTGGCATGCGCCTGTAGTCCCAGCTACTCAGGAGGGAATCACTGGAACCCGGAATCACTTGAACCTGTGAGGCCAAGGTTGCAGTGAGTCAAGAGCATGCCACTGCACTCCAGCCTGGGTGACAGAATGACTCTGTCTCAAAATAAAAAAAAGAAAAGAAAATTTCCCACACTAAAGATAAGATCTGCATAATTTGATATAAAAAATAAAGGAAATGACATAAAATCAGTAAGAGAAGATATGCTAAACAATTATGGCATAGCCATACAGTAAGCCACTATGTAGCCTTTAGGGAATAATGAGGCTATACATGTGTACATGGATATAGAGATTTTATATACATATAAATATATATGGATTTTTGCAAGCCTGCGAAAAAGTTTATGATATTGCTGAATGACAAAAGTTAACAAAAAAAGTATACAGTGAATTCATTTTGATGAAAACGCAGACATATATATTTACATGTGTAGGTCTATTACAATGGCCATTACAATATGTATGCATGTGCACACATATACATATGCCTACATACGCATGTGGGCACTCACAAAATGTTTAAATGGTCATACAGTAAATACTTAGCAGGGTTATGAACAATGTTAAGAGTATGGGTGATGTTTTTAGATAATTACTTTATTTTTGTACTTATTTATTGTCCTGATTTTTAAACAATGACCGAGAATTACTTATATAAAGAAATAAGAATTTTAAAAAGGGAAAGATAACTTCCTATAGTATGCATTCCAGAAAAATTGTATGATACAGGTTTATCAAATGCCAAAATAAATGAAAATTAGCCACTTTCAGATTACATATAAACTTTTAATAAAAAAGAGGAAAAAGAAAGCACAAACCAAGACCAAAAGCACTTATAGGCTTCTTATAATTTCAAATAAGACTTTTTATGTAATTTAAAATTTAATTACTATATGTGTTAAATTTACAAGAAAGTACACCAGCAGAAAGCTAGGCAGAAGACATTTTTCTTACTTGAATATGATCATTTTTAAGTAAAGTTTTTAGTTTTTTCAACTCATGATCATTTGAATTTTCATTTTTTCCAAAATGAAAAAATAAGAGCCACCGATGATGAGCCAAACGATCCTAAAAGTGATAAAGAAAGGACATGTCAGAGATGGGAAATTCTAAAGGTTGTAATCTTCATTTCTATGACTTGAAGTTAGTTTTACCTCCCCTACCCATTATTTTCAAAATACTGTCTAAAATTCAGACCCACTCATTCTCTTATTTTGTAGTTTACTTAGAATAATGCTATGTAAAATAAACAAATATTACAGGAGGGTTAGTCACTAAATTATAAAATCTTAAAGTAGATGATTGCCAAACACAAATACATGATTTTAACAGCATATAGCTAAAAAGTTGGGTGGCAAAGTTGTCAGTTTTTCAGGCTTAACACATAAGATCTGGTAGTGATACAGACTTCAAAAGATCCGTGGTTAGGAAGTATTTCATTTTGTGCAAAAGTAACTGTGGTTTTTGCCAGTACTTTTAAATGGCAAAAACTACAATTACTTTTGCATCAACCTAATAGAAAAAAAATGATTCTACCACAAGCAATATTTCTCAGCATTCTATCCATAAACTGAATACTTCTTCTTAGTAATAAATATAATCTGTTCTGTAAGCAAGAACAAAAAGTTATGAATCAGATCCAAAGTTGCTGTGATTAAAATTCTGCCTTTTCTGATGTTCCTTTTGAAGCTCACCTTCAGGACTGGGTAGGTTTTCCATAACTACAGATCCATCCTGAATTAGCAACACCAGAACTCCAATTATAATTTAACCTACAAATGACTAATATATAATCCTTTGAAACTGCTACTTTCAATTCTCTCTAGAGATGAATAAAACAAATGCTGATTTTAAAATGTTAAGACTTGAAATGTTACCAACGTTCATTGCTACTTATCATTATTAATAAAAACATTACCTCTAGTGTGTTTGCTGAAAGTAGTTCAAAATCTGGAAGATTATGTATTACTTCCAAATATATTTCTTTAGCATCCAATGAGTTAAGAAACTAGAAAAAGAAAATCACATTGTAATCTTTTTGAATAAATATTAATTATATTTGATGTCTTTCTTTTGTTTTTTCAATTTCCAATGTAGTATTTTTAGGAAAATATTATAGAAGGTAAACAGTTTTTCAAACAATTCCAAATGTCTTTTTTCAAAAACAAAAAAGTGTATTTTGGCAATTATCAAAAATATTATATAATGGGGCCGTTTCTTAAATAGTGATATACAATAAATTCTATTATAAGGTGTTGCATTAACTGGAATTTTTAATTAATTATGCTGTGTATTCTATAAAAATCCTCAGAATAATCCTGAGTGACCTCTCAATCATCAAGAAAACCATTATGTTTAGCTTAATTTTAATGCTAACCATGTTTTACAGAATGCCAATGCTTTACACATTCACTTAAGAATTTTTATTACACTAGAAGAAGAAGAATAGATTATCGAAGACACTTCTTTCCCCAACCAATAATAAAGATTAATTAAGAGGAACTTAAAACTGGAAAATTGGAATGGATCTTATTGCTCATTATAGAGGTTTTCATCTAAAAACCAAACCACTTAGGAATTTTTAGAGTAAAATATAATGATACAGATCTTATCTTAAACTTGTTTTAGGCCTGAGTCTCTTATTTAAAACACAAATGAGTATAAAAGGCCCTTCTAACAAATCTTCTTTATTTCTGTCAATATTTTATTCTCAGCATACTTTTTTTGTCATAGAACTCTCCCTGCTGGTCTGATTCTCTCAATGAAGCAGCTGTTATTATAAAGAATGCAGCAATGGTTACATCAAGAAAATGTATATGAAAGGTGACAAAACAGTTTAATATATGTCTTTAATTATGAACCATCTATGTTTAACAGTTTACATATTACTTAAACTCATTAAAAACTTGTACGAAGAATCATGGAATCCACAGCTTAATCATGCTAGGCATGAGAACAAACATATGGCTAAAAACAATAGGTACAACATAAGAATAAAAATTCAGGTTTTTTTCTAAGATTCTTTCCTTAAAACTTTAAAAAAAAATCTATAGCATAAACATTCTTAGAGGTCTATATGAAATAGCTCCTGCTACCAAAGAGCTTAAAATGCCAAAACAAATCTTTCACACCTCAGTTCTACAGCTTATTCACTTTAGTCCTATTTACTATGAAGATCTTACTAAAATGCCTATTACACAGCCTATATAAACTTGCAGTGATTAATCTACTAGAACCTCAATATAAACCTGTTTCTGTTAGAGGAAAATTTGATAGTTATACCTATAAAGGACTGCTATCTTATCTAGCCTCTGAATTCCACCTACCATATATATTTAGCTGACATACTGTTTCATATTTTGTAAAACCTGAATGCTTTTGGAAGGGACAAGTAGTGTTTCATTCACCACTCCCTGTTATTACATTTCCAGAGTCATTCATTCCTGTTTCCTGTCTTTGACCTTGCAATTTTCTATCATGAAGCCCAGAGACTATAACACTGAAGGCAAGAGGCTCTATTGTTGGACAGGGTGTAGGCAATCCTTGTGGACTGATGGCACAGAATAAACTAGCACAACTTTTCTGGAGGGCAATCTGGCAATACCAATTGAGTTTAAAATGGCCACAGCACTCCCATTCTAAAAAGATAACTGAAAAAGTGCACAAGGATAAATACACAAGATTGCTCATTACAACATTGCTTATAATCTTAAGAAAGTAGAAACACACACTAAGAAAGAACTGATTAAGTATGTCACATGTAGTCAATGACTTACCACCCAGGGATCATAAATTACTTCAAGGATAATGTATACATATTCATTTATAAAATAATAAAGTATGCATATAAAATGTATATTTTTAAAGAAAGTACTTTCCTGATACACTGAGTGAAAAAACTAGATTACAAAATAGAATCTACTATATTATCCCATTTATGAAAAATTACATATCAGTATCCATCCATCCATTTTATGCGTATAAACACATTTTAAAGATAGAGCCATAGATTTTCTTGATGAATTTGTTATAAGGTATGAGAAAAAGAGAAATCAAGAATAACACCAGGGCATTTGGCTTGAATACTAAAGGACAGAGTTTTCATCAAATAATATGGGAAAAAACTGGATGAAGCAGATTTATGGGGGGATATTGGGAATATGGTTATAGGCATTTAAATATGAGACACAGACTAATATCCCAAGGGAGATACTGAATGAGCAGTGATATATACGTATGTACATACATACATATAAATACAGAAGCACACATGCACACATCCACACACACATATAGAGGTGCATGTGTATAATATATCTGGAGTGGAAAACAGAGGTTTGAGCCATAGATATAAACTAGAGAATTGCTGGCACAAAGTCATAATTGCATATATATGTCAGTAGAGATCTGGATGGGTATTTACCAAGATTTGGTGGTGGCTGTCTATTATTGATTTGGTTTTAGGGAATTTTGCATCTTCTTTATACAGCTCTGTGCCATATGTGAATTTCTGAAAAGACTGTATGTTATCTTTAGCAACATCTAAAAAAAGCAGAATTAAAATACAGAGGGAAAACTAAAGGAGATTTGTCTTATCAGAGTCCTTATTTTCTTTTGGGATTCCATAGTGACCCATCTAACATCCCACTATTTATCTCAGTTCCTTGACAACTAGATTGAGCCTCAGTTTCCTCATTCAAACTTAGGGAGGTATGCCACATTAGTAGATGTGAAAACTAAGTTTACACCAGAATCCCATGGGGTGCTTTAGAAAAATACTTAGGCCCCAGCCAAAACTACCACGGATCTATATTTTTAACATTAGAAAATAAACAATTAGGCCGGGAGTGGTGACTCACGCCTGTAATCCCAGCTCTCTGGGAGGCCGAGGTGGGCGGATCACCTGAGGTCAGGAGTTCAAGATCAGCCTGGCCAACATGGCGAAACCCCGTCTCTACTAAAAGTACAAAAATTAGCCAGGTGTGGTGGTGGGTGCCTGTAATCCCAGCTACTCAGGAGGGTGAGGCAGAA
>NW_012117611.1:1571429-1607762 GCF_000951035.1 Colobus angolensis palliatus
AAAAAAAAAAATGGTTTTAAATGTAAGGTAATTTTAAAGGTAAAGAGGTAATGACTTTAAATGAAATGTAATCTTCAGTTTAAAAATAATCCTTAAATTTTATAATCTGAAGCATGTATTAAAAAGAATCTCAGAAATTACATATCTGTTCTAAATAAGGGTTCCACAAGACAATATAAATTGTTCATTTCTTTGCTCACTGCTTACAAAAATAATGTATTATTTTTGAGTGCATTTGTATATTATATGTAAAGGAATTAGTTTAAAGTGATTCATACCAAAATACTGTTTTTCTCTCTGTTATTTAAAGTGGCTCCAGGAGGAAAATAAGCAGTAGTACTTGTTGTAATATCTAAGCTTTTACAAAGGTTATCCTGGGTAGCACAGTCCATCCATCCTACATTAACAAGACCATCCTAAAATGGAAAAGAAACAGAAAACAAACCATGTTGTAAATAGGAGGCAAAAAGTTAAAGGGATTTAGAGCTTTACTTAGCTAAAAACACAATTTTTCTACCACAAAATTAAAACTTCATGCCTTAGTTCTATAGCAAAGTTAAGTAGATTTATAATATTATTAGAAATACTTGAAAGTAGATAATATTTCCAATATTATAAATTACTTAATAAATTTAGAAATGTTAAGTGCAAAAAATGATACTTAGTAACTTGAGAAATGTTTTTTCCCTAATAGTAGAAATCGAGTTTTTATAATTCTTTCTACGAATCCACAAAAAACTACATTTACAATTTTTATAGAAAGTGAGCTGTCCAATAGTCTTTCAGGTTAAAGAAAATAAACCAAACTACTGTTTAAGACTTTTCATTATGGCTATCCTTTTAATAATTATACAGTTTATGAGACATTCTCTGTATGTGTCTATAATGTGCATTTAAATTAGTATCTCCCCAGTTTTCATCTACAGTGGCTAAACTAATCCTTTAGTGAGCTCCAAAATCCTACACGAAAAGTACATTTCTCAGAACCTTAAGTTACTGAAAAAATTTTTTGGACTGGGCAAGTTAGTAAACAAATAGAGTTCTAACATACATTCAACTGGGATCTTGGAAAGATAAGGGAGAATAAGACAGAAACAAATGAAATAACAGCTGACAGGTTTCCACAACTGATGAAAGATATTAACATAGCTATAGTGATAAAGAAGTCTAGTTAATCTCAATCAGAATAAATAAGAAACTCAGACCTATGTATATCATAATGAAACTTCAGAAAATCACAAACAATTAAAAGCTAAGAATAGATCTTGATCTAGGTGGTGTTACATGGGAGCATATATATGTAAAAATTAAGTTGTACACTTAAGATTTATTCACTTAACTGCATTTAAGACAGAACTTACAAAAAATATTTGATTAAAATATGTAACAGCAAAGTTTCAGCGGTAGTAAAATAATTTGTTTAGTACTCTTGCATTAGGTAACAAATGAGTAAGTCAGGATACATGTACAAAATTTCTAGGGTACCCATTAAATGAACAATAAAAGAATGGGTAACTAAAGATCTAGTAGAGATGGGAAATGAAATTTTAAAAATCACTTGATTAATCCAAAAGAAGCAAAAAGGAAAAAGGACTAGAAAACAGGTAGGAAAAATATAAAACTAACAAGATGGTAAGTATAAAGCCAACTATATCAGGAATAATATTAAATGTAAATGGACTAAAATAAAGAATGGCAACTAGATAAATACAAAACCTACTTACATGCTGATTGCAGGCTAATAAATATAAGGATACAGTAAGGCTGACAGTAAAAAATGGAAAAATGCCAACATTAAACAAAAGAAAGCTGGTGTAGCTATATTAGTATCAGTCAAGGTAGACTTGGAGGCAAAAGGCTCATATGAAAGGCGATAAAGAGGGTTATTTCATCAGGTTAGAGATTCAAATCACCAAGAAAACATACAATTCTAAATTAATATCTACCTAATAACAAAACATCAAAATAAATAAAAATTGACAGAAACCAAAGGAAATAGAAATATCCACAAAGTAGTGTAGGATATTAAGACACTTCTCTGTTATTGATAGAATAGGCAGACAATAAAATTATTAAGATCTAGAGGATTTGATCAACATAGCTAACAAATTGGACCCAACTGATTTTATAGAAATGTGCACTTGTGAATTACAGGATTCATTTCCAAATGCACATGAAACATTTATAAAAATTTACCACATATTGGGCCATGAAAAAAGGCCTAACCACTTAAAAAAACTGAATCCATGTTCATTATCCACGGTAGAATTAAGCTAGCCAAAAAAATAACAACAGTACTTTTAAAAATACCCTTTATGATTAGGAACAAAAAATAAAGAATCTGTGATTCAAAGAGAAAAAAAATGGAAGATTAAAACATATTTTGAACTGATAATCAAAATACTATATATATCAAAATAGAAGATGTACCTAAAGTTGTACTAATTTACAATCTAAATTCATATATTAGAAAGGAAAGCCTGAAGATCAATGAAGTAATCATTCAAGAACAGTAAATTAAATCATAAAAAAGTAGAGGGAAAGAAATATAGTACTTAAGTCAATGAAATAAAGAAACGTGCAGTAAAAAAAGAAAAATCAATAAAGCTAAAACTTGAGACTTTGAAAAGACTTACAAAGCTTAAAAAACCTCTCCCTGGACAGAATAAGAATAAAAACAGATGACACACACACACAAAATATGATCAGAAAGTAAGAAAGAACATCACTATAGATACTACAGATATAAAAAAATAGGATATTATGTACAATTTTTATAGCAAATACATTTAGACATTTGGTAGAAAGAACGAAGTCTTAGAAAAACAGAATTTACCAAATAGAGGAAGTAGAAAATCAATCAATCAATCAATCAAGAGAGATCGGAGAAAAGTCTGTAAAAACGGATTCAAAGACAACTCCAGGCCCAGATGGTTTCCTGATAAATTCTACCAAAAAAATTTTTTTTTGAGAAAGAAATAATACCAGTTGTACAGAAACTGTTTCCAAAGAAGAGAAAAAGAGAGAATACTTTCCAACACATTTAAAGGCCTGCCTAACTTTGATGCTAAAAGCGCACAGACTTTACTGAAAAGGAAAAATATAGGCCGATTACTCCGATCACCAAATATTAAAAAAAAACAAAGATACTAATGCTCAGTCCCCACCCTCAAATATTTTGATTTAATTGATCTGAGGGACCTGGTTTTGTTTGTTTATTATCTTTAAAAGCTCCTCAGGTGATTCTAATGTGTAGTGTTGAAAAACTAAAGGCTTAGGCATAGGGTGAAATAAGGAAAGGGAATGAAACAAAAGCATACTAAGTTAGTGATTTTATTATCAAATAAAACAGAATTTGTGTAAAAAAAATCCATAATGCACAAAGAGAAATAAATAGCTGCCAAAGGATATAATGTTCATACTGCTGCCAACAATATGTCAAAATATGTAAAGGAAGAACTGACAGAAATGTAAGAGATAAATCAATGATTGAAAGTAGAGATTTTAATACATCCCTCTTAGAAATTACAGATCATGCAGTCCAAAAATAAATACATGATTAATAAATCTGATCTAATAAATACAATATTACACCTAACATAGAAGATATTATTAGATTCAAGCTCACAAAGAATTTCCACAATTTTCACAACTGACAAAGTGTCAAGCCACAAAGCCACAAAGGGTATTTCAATGGTGTTAAAAAATCAACATCACTCAGACTACTTCCAAGCCATAACCTGAGAGTGAAATAAATTTAAAAATGACTAAAAAAGAAAACAAAAAATAAAGTTTGGAAATGACAAAAACACTAACATGTAACTTCAGTTGAAGAGGAATTTATAAATTGCAGAATAATTAAAAAGTAAATGACACTTAGAATACGTCAAAATTTATTGAACGTAGCTAATTATTCTGAAAAAAACACACAGCTATGAATACAGTCATCAGAAAATAAGATTACAAATAGGTGAGTTAAATGTTCAAGAAACAAGGGAAGAAAACGTTTCAAATCAATTTCTAAATGTGTTTCTTTACATGGTGATATAATTTTACAAAATGATTGATGCTTACCAACATGCCACTAAGCCTGAGTCGTGTCTGTGAAGTCAAACAATCTGGGGACAAAAAAACCTTATGAGGCAGTTTTACCTTTATGAAGCCTAATGAAAATACTTGCATTTGCCTTTCCCCCAAATTACCATGTTCATTCGAAGGCAATTAATTGAGCTGGACTCTATGGAAATCCTTCTACTTACACACACACACACACACTCTCCCTCGCTCCCTCACTCTCTCTCTCTCATTCTTTCATTCTCTCCCTTTAATTTCTAGGATTTCTAGCTATAGACGAAAAGAGTAATTTTCTCTCTTTAGGATAATACTCTCAATCTCTCCTCCTATCAACAATCCGTTTTATCCAAGAGATCTCATAATTGGGGGAAAATAAAATGTAACAGATATTTGATAAGAGTATGTAAAGGATCCTCAAAATACAATAAAATCTTTAAATAGTGCCTTCACTATTTTTATGAAAGTTCTGTAAATATGAACACTAGAATACAATGAGAGAAGATTTAGAAGAAAGAGCTATAGCATCACAGAGCCTACAAAGACAGGGAAAAGCAATTTACCTGAGGTGAGAAGTAAAAGAATCTCAGGGAGTGTAAGAAATTTTGTTCATGTGTGGAAGAACAGAAATTTGGGCAATAGGCCAAAATAAGACAAAATCCCTTGGTGATTAGTTAAGTTTAAGGCCGACGTTCTGCTGCAAGGCAGTGTCTTCCTAGCATAGGACTTACAGGATGGGGTAATGGGTTGATATAGTAGCATGAAGGCTGAGAGATGAAATGTGGGGAAAAGACTCATGATGGGATTAAATACATGCAAATACATTGAGTTACAATATTTTGTTATCTTGGACCAATTTTTAACCAACCACACTGATTGAACACAGTTACAGTTTGTGGCTTGCTATGCAGAGTACTGAATTTTCAACACAATTTATTCAAGGAAAGGCTCCTAGAAGAAGCTGTTATCTTCAAATATATAATTGTATGAGGCAAATCTATGTACGTTTGAGAGATATACATATGCATGAAGCAAAGTCTATATTTCCAAAAAATTATTATTTTGGGATGGGTTAGAACTGTAAACAACTAGTTGTTTTTGCAAACTGTCAAATAACATCTGTGGCTACCTGAAGGTACAATTTATCATGAGTCTATTTAAGCTGAAAAACTGGTCCACTAAACATAAGAACATTAAAAAACGAATTACATTAAAAAATTGAATGTAAAATTACATTAAAAAACACAATAAAAAATGAATAACCTCATGTGTAAAATAATGAAAAAGGCAAATATTCATTAAGAAAAACAATTGCAATATTGGGCATACACTGTAGTTTCAAGTACTTAATAATTAATTATAGTAGCATACTTAAAACTGTCACTGAAAATTTAAATGTCATGTTCTCTAAAATTCCAACAAAATTAAAAAATATTACCTCCTCCTTTTGAACAAAAAGTGATCAGCCAGCCAATACCAGCAGCAAAAGCAGTTTGTATGGCGTTAACAAAATTTCCTTAAAAAAAAAAAAAAAAGCAAATTCTGATCACCTATTACTCCTTTACTAATGGAAACAGTCTTCTAAGTAATTTTTCCTTTCTAATCTCACCCTCTTCTAATCCACTCTGAGTTTTACCAGTTATCTTTCCAAAGATACTCTTGAGTATGACAAATTCCTTCAATGGCTCTCCAATTTTTTCATCATATAAAACCTAAATTCATTATTTCATTAAGAAAAAAACTCAAATTGGCAAGTTAGGCCCCTGTCACTTGAACTTTGTCTACCTATTCAGCCAGCTACATTGTATTTCTCCATACCACTTGACCCAATTATTCATCTTTTTGTCAGATTCATGAAGTATTGCCAGTTCCCCAAATACACAGTGATCTACTAAGGTTTCCTATTCATTTTCATGACAGATTAGAAATTACTTCTTTCAAGAAGTATTTTCTAACTCTCTTTTCCCCAACCGGGTTGTTTTACATATGTTATGCTTCCTTAAGCTCTATAACAATAGTTACTATATTGCATTTTAATTGTTTACTAATGTTTTCCTCACTAATGAAGTCACTGATGGCAAGGATTATGTATTTTACTACTGCAACCCTACTATTTAATAGTTTCTGACACGTAACTTTACTCAATGAAAAAAATGAACATCTTGAGCCACGAATACTATTATTTCCTGGATAGCTTAATCTGCCTAAAGGCAGTTAATGAGTTAAAAGCCTAAGATTAGAAGCATTTTTAAACTTTAAACAGAATAGGTTTGAATTTACTGACTGACAAGCATACTTAAAAAAGCAATGAAACACTTGTATTACAAAATATTTAGTTGCACTTTGAGAGATGTCTTCTTACCCTAGCCCTATCTCATATCCATTTCCCATATCTCAATAGTTTGTTTCTGTACAAATCTAATTAGTTTGTTAAATTCAGCAGAGTTCAGAGTAAATGACACAATTCCCTTCTAAGAAACATGGAAAAGACACTTTAAAATTTCAATACTATGACCAAAATGTTAATATTGCCATTAAAAACAAAATACTAATTTCAAAATACCCTGAAAATCAAGCAAATTAAGAAAATAAAATTACCTGTCCAAAGTTCTGTCACTGTACTTCTAACATGCTGCATTGCAAAACTCACTAAACTCTCCTTTGATCTGTCTCCATGATATTTCACTGGGGCCTATTGGTTTTTGGAAGAAGAGAAACATCTTTTACTTTTTCTTTTAAAAACTCAGTAAAAATAATACCAAAGAGTTTGATTTTTATATTTTCTTGAATAATGCAGCAAAGTTCTATTTCTCAATAGCAGAATGTATTTCCAAACGACATCCTGATAATCTTGACAGCACAGATTCTATGGAAGACATTTTAATAATACCATTTATAATGGTTTCAGTTTCATCACTGGAAACTAAGAAAAAAGGTATCAGAGCTTTACATTCAATGAGACAATATTTGTAAAATACTTTGTAAACTAAAAAATACAATATACATATTGTATAAATTATGTTCCTTAAGACAGAAACTGAAATTGGCAAACATTTAATTTTAAAATATAGCAAAGTCAATGGTGTTTGGCTGGGCACCGTGGCTCACACCTTTAATCCCAGCACTATGGGAGGCTGAGGTGGGCAGATCACCTGAGGTCAGGAGTTCAAGACCAGCCTGGCCAACATAGCGAAACCCCGTCTCTACTAAAAATACAAAAATTAGCCAGGCGTAGGAGCGGGTGCCTGTAGTCCCAGCTACTCGGGAGGCTGAGGCAAAATTGCCTGAACCCAGGAGGCAGAGGCTGCAGTGAGCCGAGATCGCGCCCTTGCACTCCAGCCTGGGCAACAGAGTGAGACTCCGTCTCAAAACAAAAACAAAAACACAAAGTAATGGGGTTTAAAAATATCCAGGCCGGGCGCGGTGGCTCATGCCTGTAATCCCAGCACTTTAGAAGGCCGAGGCGGGCGGATCATGAGGTTAGGAGATAGAGATCATCCTGGCTAACACAGTGAAACCCCATCTCTACTAAAAACACAAAAAATTAGCCGGGCGAGGTGGCAGGCGCCTGTAGTCCCACCTACTTGGGAGGCTGAGGCAGAAGAATGGCGTGAACATGGGAAGTGGAGCTTGCAGTGAGCCTAGATAGACCAGTGCACTCCAGCCTGGGTGACAGAGCAAGACTCTGTCTCAAAAAAAAAAAAAATTCATAATCCAAAATGTTTATTATCACAGAAGACCAGTGAGATGGCACCTAAAACAAGACTTAAAATGTTCTGCAAATTCCACATACTGTATTTTCTCTAGTATTTAACTTGTTATAATGTTTCACAAATTTAAAAAAGGCTAACTTTATCCCTTACCATTCCAGACCGAAAAATGAAGAGACTGGGATAGCTGTTGACTCCTTTCATTCGGCAAAGCATTCTATCATCACCACAGTTAACAGCTCCAATTCGAAGTAACCCATCCACTTCTTTAGCAAAGTCTCTCCACTATGAAAGAAAAAGAAAACATATTTCTCTGATGAGACCACTTTTCTTCCCTTGAACACACTCCAAGCTATACATTTTTAAATTAGACGTTTGAAAGTATTTGATAATTATTTTTGATAACTACTATTCATAGAAAAAAATTCTAACACATAAATTGCAGATCACTTAGAAATAAAACTAGTAATGGGAATGTGAAAAATACGTACTGTGGGAGCTAAATCATGGCAGTGTGAACAGCCTGGGGAGTAAAAGTTTACAAACCACAGTTCTCCAGAATTAACAGCAGCATCTAAAAATAAATAAAATGGAAACAACTTAGAATTATTTACTAAAGGTTCATGCATATTTTAGTTAACTTTTTGTGGAGATCAGAATTTTAAAAAGTCATAAAATTTTCATATTGTCTTTCTCATTTTCTGTGCAATTTTTTTTTCTATATCTTCTACATAAATGACATTCTTAAAAAATTAAAAAATTTTTTTGCCACGAGAAACATTTTCAAATGTTAAACCAACAGTAACTTTTTAAAAAAACTCTCCTATGCCCACACTTGAAAAAGAAGCAGCCTCAAACTGCAAGATAAATATGGCCATAAAGTTGTAAAAAGTGACAGCACAAGAAACAGCAGCCAAGCCTCACATAAGAGTGTGTGTGCACGAAAGAAATAAAGACGACAAATAGAGTGACTGAGATTTAAGCTCTTCTATTATATGCAGCATAGGTTAAGTAGGTTTAGTCAATTCTGACAGCTACTTTAAACTCTGAAAGAAAAAGAGACTTACATAATATAGTAAGGATTGTGGGGATTAAATTTAATCTAAGCCCTAAATAAGACATTACCTTGGAAAATCATTTTGTTTGAAAAGGTTGAGGTTTTTTTTTAACAATTCAAAACATTAATACATATTTGCTAAAATTACAGATTTGAACAATGTATAATATCTAGCTAATAATACATTTTACATTATCTGTAAAATGACCTGATGCAAGTTACAAATTTTACTCATTTAAAAAATTTAACATTGTAAAAATGTACTTTCACATTCAAGATAAAAAGGCGAGGGTAATTTGCTTTGGGTTAAAGGATTTCCATATAATTTCATGTTAAAATTAGTTATTTTAAAATAAAAATTTCAGAAATTACAGTAAGACATTAAATCACACATGGTATTCTAAATATGTGCAACTAATTCAGGCTAATTAGAAACAGGTGCAGGACTCAGGGTTCATCTACATTTCAAGTATAAGATAGACCTGTGGGAAAACAGTTCATCTGTACATTACAGGCAAGGTGTATAATTCAGAACTATCAGCTGTTCTTTGGCAGTGTTTTCAAAGTCTGGCAAATGACCATTCTATAGAGGTGGTGGAAAAAATTGCCATATTGGTTTAGACCACAAGCCAGTACAAATTTAGGTAAAAATATTAATAGAATTAATGCAAACTTTAATGAAAGAAGGGATTATCTTATCAGCTATAAACAAGTAATGAGGTATTTTTATACAAAAATAGAAAACAATTACACAAGGTATTACTGTTCATAAGTCTTAAATAAAAATATGCTGTAAAACAAATTTGAATGGTATTTGACATAAAACTTTGTTTGTAGTGAAAATGTCTCCTACCCTGCTAACAGGCATACCTCAGATATTGCGAGTTTGTTTCCAAATCACAACATAGCAAGTATCACAAAAAGGAGTCACACACATTTTCTGGTTTTCCAGTGCATAAAAAAGTTATATTTACACTATACTATAATCTATTTTGTAAGAGCATTATGTCTAACAACAACAACAACAACAAAACAATGCACATACCTTAATTAAAAAATAGGCTGGGCACAGTGGCTCATGCTTGTCATCCTAGCATTTTGGGAGGCTGAGGCAGAAGGATCATTTGAGCCCAGGAGTTTGAGACCAGCCTGGGCAACACAGCACAATCCTGTCTCTACAAAAATAGCTGGGCATGGTGGCACGTGCCTGCAGTCTCAGCTAGTCGGGAGACTGAGGTGGCAGGATCGCTTCAGCCCAGGCGTTCAAGGCTGTGGTGAGCTATTATCCTGCTGCTGAACTCTCCAGCTGGGATGACAGAGTGAGACCCTATCTCTTAAAAAAAAAAAAAAACCCAAACAAACCAAGGAACAAAAAATAACTTTATTGGTAAAAAATGCTAACATTAACAGTCATTTGAGCCTTTCAGCAAGTCATGCATGTCATGATGTTGATGGGTGCTGACTGATCATGGTGGTGGTGGTTAAGGTTGGGGTGGCTGTGGCAATTTCTTAAAATGAGACGACAAAGAAGTTTGCCACATTGACTGATGTTTCCTTTCCTGAAAGATTTTCTCTGAAGCATGCAATGCTGTTTGATAGCATTTGACCCACAGAACTTCTTTCAAAATTGGAGTCAAAATTGGCCTCAAACACCCTGTTGCTGCTTTATCAATGTAATATTCTAAATCCTTTGTTGTCATATCAACATTGTTTACAGGACCTTCACCAGGAGTAGGTTCCATCTCAGGAAACCACTTTCTCTGCTCATCCGTAAGAGGCAACTCCTCACCGCCCCACGTTTTATAATGAGATTGCAGTAATTCAGTCACATAATCAGGCTCCAGTTCTCTTGCTATTTCTATCACAGCTGCAGTTACTTTCTCCACTGAAGCCTTGAACCCCTCAGTCATCCATGAAGGTTGGAATGACTTTCCTCCCAATGCCTGTAACACTGATATTCTGACCTCCTTCCATGAATCACAGATGTTCTTAATGACACTAGAATGGCAACTCCTTTCTAGAAGGTTTCCAATTTACTTTGCCTGGATCCATCAGAGGAATCACTATCTATGGCAGGTAGAGTCTTGTGAAATGTATTTCTTAGAGAGTATGACTTGAAAGTCGAAATTACTCCTTGATCTATTGGCTGCAGAATGGATACTGTGTTAACAGGCATGGAAAAAAACATTATTCTCTTTGTACATCTCCATCAGAGCTCTTGGGTAACTAGGCGCACTGTCAATGAGCACTAATATTTCCAAAGAAATCTTTTTTTCTGTGTAGTACGTCTCAATGGAAAGCTTAAAATATTCATAAAATAATGTGCTGTCATCCAGGCTTTGTTGTTACATTTACAGAGCAGAACCGATTTAGCCTAATTCTTAATGGTTTTTCATAAAATGAGCACTGGTTTCAACTTAAGGTTACCAACTGCACTGGCCCCTAACAAGAGTCAGCCCATCCTTTGAAGCTTGGCATTGACTTCTGTCTAGCTATGAAAGTCCCAGATAGCATCTTCTTCCAATGGAAGGCTGTCTCATTTACAATGAGAATTTGTTGTTTAGTATAGCCATCTTCATCAATGATCTTAGGTAGATCTTCTGGAAAACTTGCTGCAGCTTCTATGTCAGCACTTGCTGCTTCATCTTGTATTTTGACATTATGGAGATGGCTACTTTCTTTAAACCTCATGAACCAATCTATTCTAGCTTCAAACTTTTTTCTGCAGCTTCCTCATCTCTCTCAGCCTCCACAAAATTGGAAAGAATTAGGCCTTTCTTTGGTTACGCTTTTGCTAACGGGATGTTGTGGGTGATCTCATCTACCCAGACCACTAAGACATTCTCCATGTTAGCAATATGGCTGTTCTGTGTTCTTATCATTAGCACGTTCACTGGAGTAGCACCTTTACTTTCTATGTTGCATTTATAAATTTAACGAGCAAAAGAGGCCTTTTAGCCTATCTTGGGTTTTGATACGCCTCCCTCACTAAGCTTAACCATTTCTAGCTTCTGATTTAAAATGAGAGACATGCATCTCTTCCACTTGAACACTTAGAGGTCACTGTAGTTATTAATTGGCTTAATTTCAGTAATGTTTTATCTCAGGGAGTAGGGAGGCCCAAGAAGAAGGAGAGAAAAGGGAGAAGGAAGAGGGAGCAGTCAGAATAGACACAAACATTAAGTCTGCCATCCTATGGGCACACTCCAAAATGATTACAATAGTAACATCAAAGATCACTGACTGCAGATCATCGTAACAGACAGAATAATAGTGAAAAAGTTTGGATACCAAAATGTGACACAGAGACATGAAGTGAGCACATGCTATTGGAAACATGTTGAGCTGACAAGACTTGCTTGATATAGGGTTTTGCTAAAAACCTTCAATTTGTAAAAAAAAAGAAAGAAAAAGGCATTATCTGTGAAGTGCAATAAAGCAAAGTCTAATAAAATGAGGTACACTTGTACTTTGTCTTCATGGAGCACTTCTCATATTTGCTGAGGTCCCACTGATTGCTGAGTAATAAGAATAAAGTTAAAATATTTTTCATACTGTATCATCACAGCTCAATGGGATGTTGTGCGTAACAGTGACCCAGAATAGAATTACATTTCAAAATGCAACGTTCCACTTCTAAACTATACAACTAGAGGTATTGTCTGTTAATACACATAAAACTATAGTTAATAGCTTCTGTTAGGAAAGTAAAGTCTAATTACTTTGCCTGTAATGTACAGATGAACTGTTTTCCCACAGGTCTATCTTATACTTGAAATGTAGGTGAACACTGAGTCCTGCACCTGTTTCTAATTAGTCTGAATTAATTGCACATATTTAGAATACCATGTATGATTTAATGTGTTATGGTAATTTCTGAAATTTTTATTTTAAAATAACTAATAACTAATTTTAACATGGAATTATATGGAAATCCTTTAACCCAAAGCAAATTATCCTCGTCTTTTTATCTTGAATGTGAAAGCTCATTTTTACAATGTTAAATTTTTTAAGTGAGTAAAATTTGTACCTTGCATCAGGTCATTTTACAGATAAAATATAAAATGTACTATTGGCTAGATACTACATGTTGTTCAAATCTATAATTTTAGTAAATATTTATTAATGTTTTGAATTGTTAAAAAAAAAACTCAATCTTTTCAAACAAAATGATTTTCCAAGGTAATGTCTTACTTAGGCCTTAGATTAAATTTAATCCCCACAATCCTTACCATATTATGTAGGTCTCTTATTTTATTCTTTCAGAGTTTAAAGTAGCTGTCAGAATTGACTAAACCTACTTAACCTATGCTAAATATAACAGAAGAGCTTAGAAGGCATTTGCTTGTTGACTTTCTAGAGAGTCAGAAATGATACCATCTGCTAAGCAGAAAAATGCCTGGGAAAGCTTCACAAGAGGGTCCTTCTCTATCACAACAATGCTCTTGCTCATTCCTCTCATCAAGCAAGGTTAATTATTTATGAATTATCTCTGAAGTTTTGTGGCTGCAATTTATCTTGAACTACCATTTAGGGTTCTATATGAACTATTAGCAGTTCTTAAGCTTTTCTGCATAGTGACACATCTGAAAAAGCATGAACCCATATACAATATAATTATCAGTGAAGTCTCATTCTAGGTAGACTCATGGACTAGTAAGCTTGCAAGTTTTGTTCAGTTCCTCTACCTGTAATTCCAATGTGTTTCTGACTCACTGGTTCACAAAACACTTACTGATGTATTGGGAGATGAGAGACAATAAAAACCACACAGGAACAGGTATAGGTTTATATAACTCACACAACAGAGTTATGATTCTACCAGCTTGTGACATGAGCATTAATTCTATTAACAATGCAAATGAATCAAATTGTCTTATTTTATTTGCAGAATATAGGAAAGATATATTTTTCTATTCACTTAGAACATGTTCAAGTGTTCCTGTAGAAGGCTTTTGACAAAGTAACACATTGAACAGCTATTTTATATGTAGAGCTTACCAGCATGATGTAGAAATTAAGATTAAAATGCCACCCTTGGCCAGGCATGGTGGCTCATGCCTGTAATCCTGGCACTTTGGGAGGCCAAGGTGGGTGGATCGCCTGAGGTCAGGAGTTTGAGACCAGCCTGGCCAACATGGTGAAACCACGTCTCTACTAAAAATACAAAAATTAGGTGGGCATGGTAGTGGGCACCTGTAATCCCAGCTACTCGGGAGGCTGAGGCAGGAGAATCGCTTAAACCCAGGGGGCAGAGGTTGCAGTGAGCCAAGTTTGTGCCACTGCGCTCTGGTCTAGGCGACAAAGCAAGAATCCGTCTCAAAAAAAAAAAAAACAAAAAAAGCCACCCTTGCTTAGAAGGAACGAACTGTATAAAATCAAGTAGCTGTAATAAATTTTTAACAATAATAATATATGAAAAACATTATATAGATTTATATGTATTTTTTGTGACTGGTAGGCTACTTTAGTTTTCTTTTTTTTTGTGGTGCCATCATGGCTCACTGCAACCTCCGACTCCCAGATTCACGCGATTCTTGTGCCTCAGCCTCCTGAGTAGCTGGGATTATAGGTGGGTGCCACCACGCCCAGCTAATTTTTGTATTTTTAGTAGAGACGGGTTTTCCCCACGTTGAGTAGGCTGGTTTCTAACTCCTGATCTCAAGTGATCCGCCCGCCTTGGCCTCCCAAAGTGCTGGGATTACAGGTGTAAGCCACTGTGCCCATGCATATTTTAGTTTTCCAAATTAAATGCAATTGTGATAGAGTAATATAAAATTGAAATTTGATTTGAAGTATAATTTATTGCTTTGAAGTATAAAAAATAAACCTATTATTACCGTACAAAGGAATGAAAGTGTAAGAATCTATTCTGGTATACAATTTTCTTAAATGCAATGGAAAATGCAGAACTGTATTTTTATGGGCATTTCACACAAGTTGCCAATCAAATTAAATCTACTTCCAAAACAACTATACTTTTATCAAAAACTCTAAAATCAAAAAGCTCTAAGAAATTTTGCTGTAAGTTTGTAGCAAGCTCACTTGGCATCCAAACCTGATCTGAACTGATTTTTAAATTTCTTTTATTTAGTATATACTTACACATTTTGCTACAGAAATATTAATGTTTTTATTATGGTACACTTCTCCACATTCTGCTAGAAATATTTAATATACAGTATATTACATTATTACTGTTCAAAAATCCAAAAGATTTCTAAATTTCAAACATATATATCCCCAAGAGTTTCAGATGAGATCGAACTTAGTATTAAGTTTCATAAAACCTTAAGCCCACAAACTTACCAAATTCTCTTCTTTCCAATGTTATGATTTCAGGATCATCATCATAAATACCTAATTTTAAAAGTATATAAAAATTATAAAATCAAAACTTCACTATATAAATTGCCACATAAAAATAGATTACTCGTTTTAATCATCAAAAAAAATCAAACTACTATATTAAACTTCAAACTTAGAGAATATGCAACAACCTAAGTGGAAAAAAAGTAAATAATACTATCAATATATTTAGGGTGATCTAAAGATACTAGAATTTTGATACAGACTCTCATAGGTGTGTGTGTGGTAGAGTTCCTAATATTCACATAATTTCATCTCCATAGAAAATTTATATTATGGTTTTAAAAATAATTAGATTCAGGAAGGTGCAAAAATATAGACTCTTGTGTACTTTTTACTCACCTTCCTCTAATGGTGACATGTTAATTAGCTATAGTACAATATCAAAAACCAGGAAATTGAGAGTGGTACACTGTTAACTAGACTACAGACCTCATTCAATTTTCAGATTATATGGTTTTTAATACATGGTATCATGTTAGAATATCTTCTGCTAAAAAGTTTAGAATATTTGCAGATGCAGACACAAATATTTAGTAAATACAACTTTTGTAGGCTTTCTGGGATGTATGGCTTCTGTCACAGCTTCTCAACTCTGCTCTCAAGCTGTGAAAGAAGTCATATATGTTATGTACACAAATGAATGTAATTGCATTCCAATAAAACTTTATTTATAAAAGCAAATGGCAAGCCAGATTTGGCCTATGAAACGTAGTCTGCTAACTCTTGATATAGACTATCGAGGTGTAGAGAAAATACTTGAAAATACTATTTTTTGGCCAGGCGCGGTGGCTCAAGCCTGTAATCCCAGCACTTTGGGAGGCCGAGACAGGCGGATCACGAGGTCAGGAGATCGAGACCATCCTGGCTAACACGGTGAAACCCCATCTCTACTAAAAAATACAAAAAATCAGCTGGGCGAGGTGGTGGGCGCCTGTAGTCCCAGCTACTCGGGAGGCTGAGGCAGGAGAATGGCGTAAACCCGGGAGGCGGAGCTTGCAGTGAGCTGAGATCCGGCCACTGCACTCCAGCCTGGGCGACAGAGCAAGACTCCGTCTCAAAAAAAAAAAAAAAAAGAAAATACTATTTTGAAAAGAAAATTTATATTTACTAAAAGCAAATCCTCCAGATATAAATTTAAAATACTGTGTGTTTACATTCTTTCTTCCTTGGTTCCTTTACTTTGTTTCCTCCTTCCACCTTATTTTTTCCTTCATGTTTAAGAAAAAGAACACCTTTCGTCCTTCTCATATGGAATCTTTATTGATAATGTTTCAAGGTATTGACCTTAATGTCAACCGAAGGCCAAAACACCTTAAAACATCAATAAGGGTTCCATATGAGAAGGATAACATTTCTATTGAAGAGATCATTATTAAAGTTTAGCCTTGCTTGGAAAATATGATGCTCTAAAATATACTGAAAGAAATATTATTCAATACTAAAAAATACTGAAAGAAATATTTAACTACCCCTAATGCAAATATATAGTCATACATCACTTACTAATGGGGACACATTCTGAGAAATATGTTGTTAGGGAATTTTGTTGTTGCAAAAACATCACACAGTGTACTTACACAAACCTAGATAGTATACCTTACTACACATCTAGGCTGCAAACCTGTACAGCATGTTACTGCTGAATACTGTAGGCAACTGTAACACAATGATAAGTATCTTTGTATTTAAACATAGAAAAGGTACAGTAAAAATATGGTATTATAATTTCATGGGACCAATTTCCTACATACAATCCATTGCTAAGTGAAATGTCATGAATGCATATTTTTTATTAAATAACAATCCTTATTTTAAAAGTATTTAACAAGATTTGACCAACACAACTTCATATCTGTACAGATCTCTGTATACCCACTGACTTTCCTTTTAAATTTCACTCCCACAGCAAATTAAAAGGAGCTAATCAAAGTGACACATATTAAATATATAACCTAAGTGGTGAAACAGAATTCACTTTTCTTTTACTCAGATAAAAAACATTTCATAAGTAATATTGTATCACCTTACCAAAATCATAACGATAATAGTTCCAGCTTTCATACTGGCCACCTTGATTATCCTCAAGTCCCTTTTCTCCATATTTGTCATACTTTTTCCGTAGATCTTCATCTTTGAGTACTTCATATGCTCTATTTATTTTTAAAAAATCACCATGTGCATTCGGGTTATTCTGGTAAAAATATTAGATATAATACAATTATTTCAGATACGCAATCCAAGTTTCTTCAAAAAATATATGTAGGTTTAATTAATCTAGTGACTTCTGGGAGACCACATACCAACATGAGGAGGGGTAATACAACATGACATGAGTTACCATGGGTCGAAATGAAGTATTTTTTGAGAAACTATAATCTTCAAAAAAAAAAAAAGTAAGAAAAGTAATGAAATAATAATTGACTCTTCAAAAGGTTGACAGACGTTATCAGACCATGTAAGTTATTTTTCCTAAAAAATGCAGCTGAGTGAAAGTAATAAGCCTGTTGAAACTCTTAATTTCATATTTATTGCTCCTATAACAATTATAAATCAATACATTTATAGGTTATTTTTCTATTTAAGGCAAAATCAACTTATTTAAAAAGGATGTGCCCCAATCCATCAAATAATTACATAAAAGCCAATATCAGAAAACACCCCAAAACTGATTCCACTACTTTGGGAGGCCCAGGAGGGTGGATCATTTGAGGTCAGGAGATCGAGACCAGCCTGGCCAACATGGTGAGATCCCCGTTTCTACTAAAAACACAAAAACTAGCTGGGCAGTAGTGACGCACGACTGTAATCCCAGCTACTTGGGAGGGTGAAGCAGGGGAATCGCTTAAGCCTGGGAGGCAGAAGTTGCAGTAAGCCGAGATGGCGTCACTGCACTCCAGTCTGGCCAAGAGAGTGAGAACCCGTCTCAAAAAAAAAAAAAAAAGAAGAAAACAATCCAAAATTGGGTTGGAAGTGTTTCTTCCTTGTTACTGTGTTTCATAAAATTTGTCTCTGAAGGATGCTTTCATTTAAATACTTGGATGATAGAAGGTCTACTATCTTTTATATGGAAACTTAAAAATCATTATTTGAAATTTTAAAGAAAAACTTAAAAAAAAACTTAAATGTGGATCTCAGGAAAAGATAATCAACTAAAGAAGGGTTTTAAAGAAATATTGTTTCTCTTGCTCAGCTTTTTGCAATGAAATAAAATAATCCTATTTTAAAACTTCTACCTAGAAAAAATTATAACTACATCTTCTGCTTGTTCAGGATGAACGGTAAATCTCCTTAAGACATAACCAACTAATTACAAAAACACCATAAAAATTCAAATGAATTTAGTTTTGAAAGATTTACGTTATTGGTACATAAATATTTATGACTGGCATTATATTCAGCTGCTCTCAAGTATTAATTTATAAAACTTTCTAACTGGTTTGTGGACTTGTGCATGGAAGAAAACAGTCAAAGTTAAACATGCTATTATTAGCTATTACTTCTATTTTTAGCAAGTCATACCCTCTTGAGTTTTAAAAAAATATTTTTTGCAACTGTTCTAAAATACTTGATCTTAACCTACTTTAATAAGAAAACTACTTCAACTACTTCATGGATATTATCATTTGTTTTGGGGTTAATGTCTTCAACAGAATTGTTGGAAATTCGTCCACAAATTAAGAGGGAACTGAATTTTTGGTACTGACATTCCTAAATAATCCAAAATAATCCATAACATTTTGGTGCTTTTGTTTCTAGCATACAAGTTGAATTATAACTTTGACATGTGATTATTCTTAAGCATTCGATCATTTAAAGCAATTTAAATAAATATCAAAATGTACTAAAAATAAAATCAAATATTTTTAAAAACAAACGTTTACCTACCGGGTTTTTATCAGGATGTAACTTCAATGCCAATTTCTTGAAAGCTTGTCTTATTTCTCTACTACTTGCAGTTTTGGATACTCCAAGTAAACTGTAAAAATCCTGATCGGTGCCCACTAAAATGGCCATATACACTATCAGAAAACAGAGAATGATCCTTTTCAAGTCTCTGATATAGTCATCTTTATTTAACCAGACTCCCATTCTCTTTCTTATGCAAGTTCTGATTTAAGTGAACATTAGGATTCACTGCTGGTTCTAGTTGATGTAATATGCAAATTTGAGAACTTCTGTCCACATTACTTCAAGGGTGAATCAAGCATCACAAATCTGTCCCCAAAAATATTAATCTAAGAAAGAAAAGCAGGCAGTTAAAATACATTTTGAACTAAACAATAATAGCACAATGTATTTATCAAAGAACATGGTCAGCATTACAATCTCCATTAAATGGCAAATCAGTGTGAATGACCCACGTTCTTTCTACGTTCTTGTAGTTAGATTTGTGAAATCACTGAAGATAGCAGATAAAAGGTCATGAGTGGTAGTAACTAGCTAGAACACACACTCAGCAATTTATACATTGAGTCTAAAGACCTCTGACGAGCATCAGAACACAAAGGTGGCAATAAGTTACATGTCCTTCCTCTTTCTACTCAGTTTTAGCTTTGCCTTTAATAGTTCTTCCTTTTAGCTACTTCTTTACCCCCTAAAGCTGTCTAATTTTCATTTTCAGCAGAATTCACTTGTAGGAAATGTCCTTGTGAGGGACTAGAAGGAAATATAGGGTTATTTTTCATATAACCCTACCGGAAATGGCAGTGAAGTGTATTGTTATAATAGACAATCTACACAGCAGTCGATCTTTTTCCCGGAGTTTTCTCAGAAGGTGCTTATATTGAATTTAAGCAGAGGCCATTTTCTAAAAAGAGTAGAAAAATAATTGTAAGTTACCAGTGTAATTTTATTGCAAAGTTCATGTTTGGTGTAAGTAAAAACAAAAAACAAAAAGAGAAGGGAACAGGTTAGACATACTCTCTGCAGGGCAAAAACAATCATTACTTCATCATATCACATTTCAACCACTATATTTTAGTTCCAAAGATCTCCTAATGCTTTGAAAAATCTAACTCTCCTTGCACCTCATTTCTCTGTTTTTCATCTAATCCTAAATGTCTATTTTTAAATTCTTCTCTTTACCTGTGAATGATCTTCAGTTCATTTCTAATACTTCCTTTTCATTCCACAAAAATATACCTTTGAAAAATATAATGATGTAGAGATTAGCAAGTATCCAAACAAGAAAACAACCATCAGAAAAAGAGAGGCCACAGTCTCAATCAACCCTTTGGGATAAGATGTTTCTCGCCCAGGGGTTGTTCTTAGCGTGGGGGTGACCGAACTGCCCGTGGCCCGAGCTACTGGGCAGGTGGAAGCGCCAGGTAAATGCAAGGCTAAAGCTTTCGCGTTGCCATCACTGCAGAGTGGGACAGGGGAGACGGGGAAAGATGGAGATACGGGGCAACAGGGCTGTCAGGAGTCGCTGGTGTCTGAAGTCTCAGGTCGGACTCAGGCAGAAAGTGTAAGTAACTGAGAGGGAACCACTGGGCAGAGGAAGGGTGGTGTGGATAACAGTGAGGAGGAAGGTGGGGAGCGAGAACACAACACCCAGGTCATAGGAGCGCAGAGGAAGGGGGGTTCAGGCGCTCAGCCATTCCGCCCCTCCCTGACCGGAGGGCCCCGGCCACCACCGGCTCCAGCAAAGCCCTGGCCCCGGGCCCATGCCCACCTTGCCATCGCGGGCTCGCTTCCTGCAGCTACTCCCCCATCCTCAAACCCTGGCGGCGGACCCTGCCTGGCTGAGCCCAAGCACCGCGTGCGGGAGAGAAGCACACGCACGCTCAGACAGCCCAGCCGCGGCGCACGGGATGGGGAAGGTCCAGCCCCACCGGCCACTACTAGCGCGCGGCCGGCACCCGTCAGCTCCTCACGCGCCGGTCTCCAAGGCGAGTCGGGGCGGGGCCTGGCGCGGAGCATTGTGGGAAAGGCGTGGAGGACGCTGCCTGGGAGACTCGCTGCGGGCCTAGCCGGCACGGCGGCGGCAGTGGGGTGGAGAGGGCGGTGTAAGTTTAGGTTGACGTGGCCGCGTGCGCGGGATCCGGCTCCGGCTCCGGCTCCAACCCGGAGCTGAGGGAAGTGTACTGGCCAAGCCGCCCGCGCCCCCTCACCAATGCGGCTGGCGCCTGCCTTGGGCGGGGACGGTGGATGGCGAATCCCGCCTCTTCCTGCTTCCGTTGCCAGGGTGACGGGGAAACCCAGAGGGCGGGTTTTGGGGTTGACTTCCCTGAGACTCTTTTAAAGGGAAAACGGAGCTTTGGAGGATTTGTTTGGGTGATGGGTGAGTGAGGCCGAAAGGCGAAATTTGGCGGAGAAAGAACTTGCTTGAAGCGACACTGATTGCAGTATCAGGCTAGCGGACCGAAGAAGCAGTAGGAAACTTGAAGGAAATTAAAACATTTACAATTTTGTGTAAGTGTGTGTATCAACAAGCATTTGAGACTTCTACAATATTTTCTGGATTCTGAGTCATACAAGCTAGAAACTGGGGAGTTATCCGTGTTCTCCTCTCTTACCTTGACATACTGCCATGGTATAGAAACTGCATTTTGTCCCACAGCAATATAACAACTGAAGTGGTTATATTTACTACATTTCCTATTTTTAAAAGAGAAAACCGAGCCTAGAGGATACCTGCTTATAACATCAACCCTAACATGAAATAAGTTGTGATTGGTAACAGTTTCAGGGGGAGTAAATCGAGTGTCAGCTTCTAAAAACTCGGAAGACCATACAGGATCTGTGGCTAAGCTAATATGTGGTAGGAAAGAAGAGGAAGTAGAATGAACAAAGGCAAAAGTGTTGGAAGCAGCGTGATGTAATAGTTAATGTGTCTCAGGAACTGGTCTAAGCACACATGTAGTAACTCATTTAGTCCTCCAAATAATCTTACAAGATAGTGGCTATTGTACCTATTTCCCATTTGAGGAAACAGAGGCAAATATTTGAGAACTAGTATTCACATCTAAGCAACCTGGCTTCAGGGACTATGATGTTAAGCATTATGACACAGTGTGTAACCATTTTGTAACACACTGTAACAAAATCTTAAAGTAAATTGAAAAACAGAAAACTGGAAGATGAAGCAGGGACCAGATCACAGACAGGTTTTTATGCCAAGATGAAGGTATAGATTTCTACCTCTCAGGTGATGACGAAGCTCTTAGAAAAGACACTGAGACTGTATTTTAGATCATCCTGGCAGCTATTGGACAGAGGATGCAAAGCATACAAACTGGAGAAAGAACAAGAGAATGTTAGACAAATAGGGTAAATGCTTTAAGAGGTGGTGGGCCAGGCGTAGTGGCTCACGCTTGTAATCTCAGAACTTTGGGAGGCCGAGGCGGGTGGATCACTTGAGGTCAAGAGGTCGAGACCAGCCTGGCCAACATGGTGAAACCCCATCTCTACTAAAAATACAAAAATAAGCTGGGCATGGTGGCGCACCCCTGTAATCCCAACTACTTGGGAGTCAAGAGAATCGCTTGAACCTGGGAGGTGGAGGTTGCAGTGAGCCAAGATCATATCACTGTACTTCAGCCTGACTGACAGAGCAAGACTTTGTCTTGAATTAAAAAAAAAAAGGAAGAGATGGTGATTGGTTGGATATGGGAAATAAAGGAAAGATTTAAGGTTAACTTCTATTTCACATTGTTGAATACTACCCACTGAATGAAGATCTGCTTAGGGAAAAGATAAAGGGTTCTGACTTGGACATGCCTCGTTCAAGGTTCCTAGATCATATATTAGTGAATATATCCTGCATGAAACTCATGGATAATGTCTAGATTGGAGAAAAATCATCAGATCACCCAAAGAAAGTGTGCAGAATAAGTAAAGTTGTGGACCAAGGATTAAAACCTTGGGGAATTTTAACATCAAGAATGAAAGCACACATGGGAAAAGATTTTTTTAAGCTTCATGAAGGTGGATTTTTGTTCATTTTATTTACTGTTATGTTGTTTACTGTTATGTTTCTAGCTGCTCTTACTATATGGTAGTGTGTCCGGAATTGGTGGGTTCTTGGTCTTGCTGACTTAAAGAATGAAGCCACGGGCCCTCACAGTGAGTGTTACAGTTCTTAAACATGATGTGTCCAGAGTTTGTTCCTTCAGATGTTCAGATGTGTCTGGAGCTTTTTCTTTCTGGTGGGTTTGTGGTCTTGCTGACAGGAGTGAAGCTGCAGACCTTTGTGGTGAGTGTTAAAGCTCATAAAGGCGGCATGGAGCCAAAGAGTGAGCAGCAGCAAGATTTAATCATAAAGAGCAAAAAAAAAAGAAAAATTAAACTTCCACAGTGTGGAAGGTGACCCTAGGGGGTTGCCATTGCTGGCTTGGCAGCCTGCTTTTTATTCCTTATCTGACCCCCACCCACATCCTGCTGATTGGTCCATTTTACAGAGAGCTGATTGGTCCATTTTACAGAGAGCTAATTGGTCCATTTTATAGAGAGCTGATTGACCCATTTTGACAGAGTGCTGATTGGTGAATTTACAATCCCTGAGCTAAACACAGTGTGTTGATTGGTGCATTTATAATCCTTTAGGTAGAGGCAGAGTGCTAGACAGAAAAGTTCTCCAAGTCCCCACGAGGTTAGCTAGATACAGAGTACTGATTGGTGTATTTACAAACCTTGGGCTAGACACAGAGTATTGACTGGTGTATTTACAAACCCTGAGCTAGACACAGAGTGCTGATTGGTGCGTTTACAATCCTTTAGCTAGACAGAGTGCTAGATAGAAAAATTCTCCCAGACCCCACTAGACCCTAGAGCCCAGCTGGCTTCACCTAGTGGATCTCACACCAGGGCTGCAGGTGGAACTGCCCGCTAGTCCTGCGCAGAGCGCCCGCACTCCTCAGCCCTTGGGCGATGGATGGGACAGGGCGCCTCGGTGCAAGGGGTGGCGCTCCTAGGTAGGAGCCCACAGCTGAGGAGGAGGAGGGAAGAGGCTCCGGCATGGTGGGCTGCAGGTCCTGAGCCCTGCCCCGTGGGGAGGCAACTGAGGCCTGGCGAGAATTCGAGCACAGCGCTGGCGGGCCAGCACTGCTGGGGGACCTGGCACACCCTCTGCAGCTGCTGGCCCGGGTACTAAGCCCCTTGCTGCCCCTGGTCAGCGGCGCTGGCGCCGGCCTGCCATTCTTGAGTGCGGGGCGGCAGAGCCTGCGCCCACCCGGAACTCGTGCTGGCCAGCGAGCGCCTTGCGCAGCCATGGTTCCCGCCTGTGCAGCCTTGGTTCCCGCCTGCGCCTCTCCCCCCACACCGACCCCGCAAGCAGAGGGAGCCGGCTTCAGCCTCGGTCAGCCCAGAGAGGGGCTCTCACAGTGCAGCGGCGGGCCGAAGGGCTCCTCCAGCGCGGCCAGAGTGGGCGCTGAGGCGGAGGAGGTGCCCAGAGTCAGCGAGGGCTGCCAGCACGCTGTCACCTCTCAGTAGGTACTATATAAATATTTCTTGAATGAATAAACATTAATTTGAGAAATAGGCTGAAGAAGAAGAACCCATACAGGATGTAAAAACGAGATGATCAGAGATGGGCAAAAGGAACTAAACATCAAGGAAGTTAGAGTGAGTCAGATAAGATACTGACTACAACTTGCTAATTAGGTCTGGCAATTAGGAGGTTATAGGGACCTTAGTAAGTACAATTTTGGTGGATGGTAAGGCTGAAAGTTAGACTGTAGTAGACTACATATTGGCTAGGAGCTGAGGAAATGGACAATAGCAAGTACATATAGTCTGTTCAAAGTTTGGATGAAAAGAGGAGGAAGGAAACTGGTAACTAGAAGAGGATGTGGATTCAAAAGAGGAAATGCTTTAGGCCTGGAAAGACTTGAGCAAGTTTATAAACTGAGTGGAAGCCACAAAAGAGAGAGGCCACAGATATGAGAGGGATGGAGTCAGGAGCACAGATGAACTTATTAATCTTACACAGTTCATTTATTTATTATTGTTATTATTTTTTTTTGAGGTGGAGTTTCACTCTTATTGCCCAGGCTGGAGTGCAATGGTGTGATCTTGGCTCACTGCAACCTCTGCCTCCCAGGTTCAAGTGATTATCCTGTCTGAGCCTTCTGAGTAGCTGGGATTACAGGTGCCTGCCATCACACCCAAATAATTTTTGTATTTTTAGTAGAGACGGGGTTTCATCATATTGGTGAGGCTGGTCTCGAACTCCTGACCTCAGGTGATCTGCCCACCTCAGCCTACCAAAGTGCACATTTCATTTATTAATTAAAATAGTCTACTGTTCTCTTGGCTAAGTCATTAGGGTTACTGTGGTGAGCAAGGACATAGCTCTACCCTCAATAAGTAGGATAATAGAAGACACATCAATTATTCAAACAAATCTGTAATTATGAAGGAAGAATACATAGTGTTGTGATGTGATCTACTCTAGGGGCAAAGATTTGTCAAAGGTTTTACCAAAAATAAAAATAAAAAAAGAAATTTAACATATATGGCAAAAAATTAGAGAATATTATAGGCAGATTGAACAGCAAGTGCCTAGTTCCTATACTTCAAAAGAGCATGGGTGTTAAAGGAACAAAAAGATCACCAGAATGTAGCAAGCCAAAAGGAAAGAGTCAACAAAATGGGAATGTAAGAATAGGGACAAGATGTAGTTTATTTTAAGGAATTTGGACCTTTTCCTACGAGCAATGGGAAGCCACAGAAGGGTTTGAACAATGGAATGTCATTACAGTATTGAATTATTACTTTAATTTAAAAAAATTGGGCTGGGTGCGGTGGCTTATGCCTGTAATCCCAGCATTTTGGGAAGTCGAGGTGGGTGGGTCATGAGATCAGGAGACTGAGACCATCCTGGCTAACACGGTGAAACCCTGTGTCTACTAAAAATACAAAAAATTAGCCTGGTGTGGTGGTGGGCACCTGTAGTCCCAGTTACTCAGGAGGCTGAGGCAGGAGAATGGCGGAGCTTGCAGTGAGCTGAGATCACGCCACTGCACTCCAGCCTGGGTGACAGAGCAAGACTCTGTCTCAAAAAAAAAAAAAAAAAGAAAAAAGAAAAAAGAAAAAAAAGGAAAAGAATTTCAAAGTTACAAGAATGGTAAATGTACAGAACAAATAATTTTGTTTCCTCAACCACTTGAGAGTAAGTTGTTAACTTCTTGTCCCATTATCTCCCAAAACTGGTTTATATTTTTTACAAACAAGGACATTCTCCTTCATAACCAAAACAGAATCATCAAAATCCAGAAATTAACATTAATGTCTTACTACCGTCTAATCCTCGGACCCCGTTTAGGTCTTGCCAATTGTCCCAATAACATCTTTGCAGTACAAAGATCTACCTGGCAACTACTTGTTTCAATTTAGTGTGTTAATATTTCAGTCTCCCTCGGTTGGAAACAGTTCTTCAGTTTTTCCTTGACTTTTAAGACTTTGACGTTTGTGAAGAATATAGGCCAATTATATTGTAGATGTCTTTCTGTGTCAGTTTGTCTGATGTTTCTTCATGATTAGATTTAGGTTATGTATTTGGGAAGAATCTAACAGAATTGACCCTATGTTCTATCCATTGTAGGTCCCAAATTTTGATTCGTCTCATTGTTGGTAGTTTTAACTTAGATGGCCTCATTATAGAGATGTCTGAGAGGCTTTTCTACTGCAATGTTACATTTTTCCTTTTGTAATTAATAAGTGCTTTATAGGAGGTACTTTGAGACTCCATGAACATATTCTATTCCTCATCAAACTTCCAATTTATTCATTAATTTATATTATTATGGATTCATGGATTTTTATTCAATGGGTTAAAATCCATTATTACCATTTATTTGGATGTTTAAGTAGTTCTAGATTTGACCAATGGGAATTCTTTCAAGCTGGCTTATGTGTCCTTTTGACAATCCCATCATTCTTTGAGTATGCGTATTTTAGTGCACAATAAGATGTTCCAGGCTCATCCAGGACTTTTCCTGGCTCAGCCATTATACTAGCCATTTCT
This sequence comes from Colobus angolensis palliatus, assembly GCF_000951035.1. Taxonomy (NCBI): domain Eukaryota; kingdom Metazoa; phylum Chordata; class Mammalia; order Primates; family Cercopithecidae; genus Colobus; species Colobus angolensis. The sequence goes on from NW_012117611.1 coordinate 1,598,608, forward strand.
CTAAAAAGCCTTGGTCCTTTGGAAGAATGGTATTTACATGGTAAGATCTAGGTGCTAGGCATGCATCATAATTTGGGGCTGCTGTTGCTTCCAGGTCTTCTCAGTGGACAAGGTAGATTATATATATATATATACACACACACACACACACACACACACACACACACACATACTCACACATATACACTTCCACATTTATATATGTATAAAACTGTGAGTTTACACCAATATTTCCAATTGCAATGTAGTATCACAGGTGTCAGATTTATTTTAGTTTTTCCTTTCCATACGTGTAGCTCTTCTCTCTGACAATAAGAAAACTGGTTCTCATTATCGCCGAATGAGTATGTCTACATAACCAATCTTCCATTGCTGATGCTCCTCCTCCTCCCCTGTGTGATTGCCCCACTCATCACACTTGGGTTCCCATACCTTATATTGGACTGCTCATCTGAGCAGATGTTCTGTTTACTCCACTCAGGTTCCAACCTATTCCAGGCTGTTCTCTGGCAGGGATACACATCTCATTCTCAACGGGTTCCAATACACAGTGACTCACCCTCTCCGCCTTATATGAAGACTCTCCTCACACTGGTTGGGCTCTGACAGTGCTCAGCATCTCTTCTCATGGCTTTAGTCTTAACTATTTAATTGTTTTAGCTAAAGTTTGAAGAATATGTTGGAGGAGAGCAACAAAAGATAGAGGAAAACTGGGTAGGATACTACTGAAATAGCCCAGGTGAGAGACAATGACTTGGAGTAGGGTCGAGTTAGCATAGATGTGGAGAAATAAACAGATTCAAGAAAAAAGTGGAACCCATGTTCATTGCAGCAACATTCACAAGAGCCAAGGTATGAAGACAACTTAAGTATCCATTGACAGATGAATAGATAAAGAAAATGTGGTATATATACCATGGAATATTATTCAGCCATAAAAAGAAGGAAACCCTGCCCATTGTAACAACATAGATAAATATAGAAGACATTACATACACGAAATGAAATAATCCAAATACAGAAAGGCAAACATTGTGTAATCTTACTTATCTGTAGAATCTAAAAAGTAAAACTCGTAGAAGCAGAGAGTAGAACAGTGCTTGCCAGGGGATGCGGTGGAGGGGAAATGGAGAGATGGTGGTCAAAAAGAACAAACTTTAAGTTGTAAGATGAATATGTTCTGGGGGTCTAATGTACAGCCTAGTGACTATAGTTAATAATATATTGTCTCCTATAATTTGGTAAGAGAGCAGATTTTAAGTGTCCTCACCACACACACACACACACACACACACACACACACGTAACTGAGTGGTGATAGATGTGTTAATTCATTCAACTGTGGTAATCAGTATAGAATATATATTCAATCATGTTGTATATGTTGAATACATACAGTTTTCATTTGTCAAGTAAATATTTTAAAATTAAAAAAATGTAGAAGGTAACATGGGCCAGGCGCGATGGCTCATGCCTGTAATCCTAGCACTTTGGGAGGCCAAGGTGGGTGGATCGTGAGGTCAGGAGATCGAGACCATCCTGGCCAAAATGGTGAAACCCCATCTCTACTAAAAATACAGAAATTAACTGGGCATGGTGGCGTGTGCCTGTAATCCCAACGACTCGGGAGTCTGCGGCAGGAGAATCGTTTGAACCAGGGAGTCGGAGGTTGTGGTGAGCCAAGATTGTACCACCGCACTCCAGCCTGGCAACAGAGTGAGACTCTGTCTCAAAAACAAAAACAAACAAACAAACAAAAAGAAAGTAATATGTAGGATTTGGTGATAAACTGGTCATGATGGGGAAGAGAAAGATGTTTGAAGACACATCTCTACTTCAGGTAATTGATGTGAAGGATGTCCACTTGCTTGGGAAACCAAGGCCTTGCCAGTCTCAGTGTAATAAATCGAATTTCAATACAAGAGCACCATCATATATGTATGAGATATGTTATTACAAAGAAACCATTTCATTTTTTTAGTTTCATCTGGAGAAATGCTACTTATCTTTCAAGATCTAGTTCATACTTCTTCTGAAAAATCATTTTGTAAGCTCCAGCTAAGCATATTTGATCACTCCATCCTTTACTATTGCATTTATCACAATATATTATAATTATGTTTCATTGGTTGGTCTACTATACTGAATTCTTTGAGATCAGGAATCCGGTTTTATTTATCTTTCCTTCAATGCCTAGCTAGAACAGTGCTTGGCATGTATTCAATACATGCATTAGGATGAAATGAAGAATAAATGTTTATTATATACAAAGAAGTAAGAGTGGACCTTTGTTCCTAAAGTTATTATGTCTGGCCCGGTGGGAGTAGGTGAAGAACAAACAATTGATATGTAAAAATATTTGTTAAATGAGTTATAGGAACAATATTGTCCCAAAAGACTTAATTTGGGGCTGAAGTGCTTAGAGGAGAATTAGAGGAAAGTATGGGTGTTTCTAATTTTTTTTTTTTTTTAAGAATTCCTTAAAAGATTTGGAATTTTAGAACCAGGTACAATCTTTGAGGTCATGAAGTCTATTCCTTCAATTCATGGGGGAGGAAACTGAGGCTCAGGAAGATTGATGAGTGACTTGGCTAAAGACACTCAAATGTAAATAGATGACTTAGGAACATAACCTGTGGTTCCTGTTTTTTTTGACCAGTATGAAATAATGATCATCAAAATAACCAAAACTTACATCTGCTTTATAATTCTCAGATACTATTTTAAGCACTTTAGTTATAGTAATACATTTAATTGTCACAACAGCCCTATGAGGTAAATACTGTTATTAAGTCAATTTTACTGATGAAGAAGCTGACACAAAGAGAGGTTTAGCCACTCGCCAATGTCACACTGTTAGTAAGCGGTAGAATTTGGATTCCAACATAGGCAGTAATACGGTTTGGCTCTATGTCCCCACTCAAATCTCATCTCAAACTGTAAACCCCATGTGTTGAGGGAGGGACCTGGTAGGGGGTGATTGGATCATGGGGGTGGTTCCCCCATGCTATTCTGTGATAGTGAGTTCTCAGAGATCTGATGGACTTGTGAAGGTGCTTGCTTCTGCGTCACCTTCCAGCCATGCAGAACTATGAGTCAATTAAACCTCCTTCCTATATAAGTTACGCAGTCTCAGGGAAGTTCTTTAGAGCAGTGTGAAAACTAATACAGGCAGTGTAGATCTGGAGTCCACAAAGAATACCAAAATCAGTTAACTGAAATATTTGTGACAGCATTTACTTAAGTCAGCAGAGGCATTATTTTCATAGAATTTTTTCATAATAACATAATAGCCTATTGATATGGTTTGGCTGTGTCCACCCAAATCTTGTCTTGAATCGTAGCTCCCAAAATTCCCACGTGTTGTGGGAGGGACTCGGTGGGAGGTAATTGAATCATGGGGGCAGATTGCAAAGCTAGTGGGGGCAGAACTGGAATTGGAATCTGGGGAGCCTAGTCTGAAATTGTGTATTTTTAATTAACATGTAATAATTGTACATATTTACGGGGTACAGAGTAATATTTTGGTACATATATGTAATATGTAATGATCAAATCAGGGTAAATAGCATATCCATCACCTTAAACATTTATTATTTCTTTGTGTTGGGAACATTCAAAATCTTCTAGTTATTTGAAAATATGCAATAAATGATTGTTAACTGTAGTCACTCTACAGTGCCATAGAACATTAGAAGTTAGTCATCCTACCTAGCTGTAACTTTGCATCTCTTAACCAACCTCTCCTTATTCTCCCCTCCCTGCTACCCTTCCCAGCCTCTAATAACCACAATTTAATTGCTACTTCTACCTAGACTGTACTTTTGATATGGGGGTAATGCTGGCCTCATAAAATGAGTCGGGAAGTGTACTCTTCTCCTGTACTTGCAGAGAGAGATTTATTTTATTTTTCCTTTAAGTATTTGATAGAATCCATGGTGAATCCACCTGGAGTTTTCTTCATGAAAAGGTTTTTATATGACTTAAAAATTATGTATGTAATTTCTGTGCTAGATATAGGGCCATTCAGATTTTCTATTTCTTTTTGAGTCAGTGTTAGTAATTTATGTCTTTTAAGTAATTTGTCTATTTCATCTAAGTTGTCATATTTATTACTGTAAAATTGTTCACACAGTTCCTTTATTATCCTTCAGCATCTGGGGAATCTGCAGTGATGTTCCTGTTTCATTCTTGACATTGGTTGTTTCTGCTCTATCTCATTTTTCTTAATCAAACTATTGACTGGTCCATTTTATAGATCTTTTCAAATAATGTGCTTTTGATTTAATTGATTTTTATTTTTCTGTTTTCTAGTTTATTGATTGTTTGCTTATCTGTATTTCCTTTTTCTTGCTTATGTTGGGTTTAATCTTTTTTTAAATTTTTTGCCTTTTAAGATGGAAATTTAAGTTACTGATTTTGGATATTTCTTCTTTTCTGGTATAAACATTTAAAGTTCTAAATTTCTAAGTACTGTTTTAGTGGCATCCCATAAATCCTGATGCCTTGTGTTTTTATTCTGATTCAGTTCATAATATTTTCTAATTTCCCTTGTAATTCTTCTTTGGCCATGGGTTATTTAAATATAATGGGGGAATAAACTAGTACCTCCCTCAAATAATCCTGTGGGGCACAATGAACAATGGATTACTGTAGAAGTGAAGTGCTTTCAGAACAGTGCCTGACCATTACTGCTATGCATCAGCCATTGTTTTCACTGCCAATTTTACCTTTGGGTTTCTTCATTCTGCTTTAAAGAGAAAACAGACTTTTCTGTTACCTCTGCTGCTATAAACCCTGGAACATATTGCAGTTACTGCTTACTCTTTCATACTCCTTTGTTACTATCATTGTGAAATTAAAATGCCCAGGCTTTTTGCACATTCCTAGCATGTAATTGGTCTCTTTGATTAATCAGACACTGTGGAACCATGATTTGTTTTTTGCAACTTCTGCTTGCTTTGGAAGCCATGTGCCTTTTCAGATTTTGTAGCCAGAACATGAAAACAAAGAAAGAACATGGGTTGGGTGTTAACAACAGAACAATACAAAACAACTTGTTTCTGTGATTGTCTTTTTAAATCAGAAAAGTTTACTTTGGTCACCTTGAAATATATTACTCATTTCAACCAGTTTCAAGTTATATGATTCACTCCTTCTTGGTTAGCGTGTTTTAGACCTAAAGGAATTTTATTTGCAAAATGCTGTTTCCAGGGGTGTTTTCCTCCTCAACATTTTAAAACCTCAAACAGAATTGAATGTGTCTTTGCCCAAATTAACATAATCAAAACTAAGATGAAATAAAAATTTCGAATTTCAACTTCAGGCTGATATGCTGAGAATCTTACTCAATGTTGAATGGAGATGCAAATAAATAGGACAAGCATTCTCTGTCCCTAAAGGAGGGAATAGAATTTCAGAGAAGGGAGTAGGCACTAAGAGGCTCTTTGAGGTTTAAAGACACTGAACCATTGTTCCCATGTGTCTAGATCTAGGTACAAATGCCTGACCTGATGATGGCTTTTGGATTTGTTATACCTATAGCCAATATCTCACATTTGACTATAGGCTTCTATTCTATTCTCCATTTAAAGGTTTTAATTTCTATAATAGTCAGATTTAGGTTTAACAGTTCTGTTGGCATAACTGACCACAAAATCTTGTATGTATCAAATTTTGGTACCACAGTAGATTGAATGTAGACACAGATATGAAAATCTAGTTGACCTTTATAAAGCCAAACATTAAGAGATTTGCAGAAAGGTAAAATGCTGCCATCTTATTCATTAATTTTGGGGAAAATTTTTCACAAATATATATGTTAATATGTAATGGATTTATTATTTTTAAATAAAGTAATAAACATTTTAAATTTATGTTTTAATTTTTAATATGGTAAATATTAGTAGACACAGCACATATAAACAAAGATTACAAAGAAAATGCTTACTTTGACCTTCCTCTCCCAATGATTGTATATTTAAATTTTTGACTAACTTCCTAATACATTTTAACAACCTTAATTTCCATTTTTAGTTCATGGATCTAATTATGTCTTTTCCCCTTAGCCACAGATTCGCTGCCAGATCAATTACCTTGAATTCTGAGTTTCACAGAGCCCTGAATAGCTGCAGCAACTTCGTGACTTGAGAGGCAAAACTACTGGAGAGGTATGAGTGAGGAGCTATGAGTAGGAACAGGGAGCTTTTAAAAAACTGAGGTTTTTTTTTTTTTTTTTTTCTTGGAGACAGAGTCTTTCTCTGTTGCTCAGACCATGATCTCAGCTCACTGCAGCCTTTGCCTCCCGGATTCAAGCAATTCTCCTGCCTCAGCCTCCTGAGTAGCTGGGACTACAGGTGCCTGCCACCACGCCTGGATAATTTTTTTTCTTTTTTTTTAATTTTCAGTAGAGACAGGGTTTCACTATGTTTGCCAGGCTTGTCTTGAACTCCTAACCTAAGGTAATCTGCCTGCCTCGGCCTCCCAAAGTGCTGGGATTACAGACGTGAGCCATTGTGCCCAGCCAGAACTGAGTTGTTATAAATATTTCTCCTATAATTTCACATTCCTGTAACCATGGCCACAAGAACTGACCGGAGCTGGAACCTTATTATTTATGGATGGTCTGGAATGTGCCTTACCTTCTATTAGGTGCTTTATGTATTTTATTTTTAATCCTTGTGGCTTCTGTGAAATTGCAGAAGAAGAATCCATATCATGGATGAGGAGACCTAGGTTCAGAAAAGTGAAATGATTTGTTCAGGATGACACAGCTAATTGGCAGAGTTGCAATTCCCAGGCTGGACTGATTAGATCCCAGGCTATGTGAGGAGAAGGTGCCTTTCAATTCTCTGTACGACATTTTTTCTTCTTTAGATTTTGCCTTGGGTGGGTCAGGACTATAAAACATGTTTGACATCCTCCATTTTTGTAGAGTGGAGGCATAAATTTTACCCAACCCAGGAGATGGGTACTGCTTAGCTCTTTTAGGATTCTTTCCCCTTTCCCTTATGCCATTAAGCAACCTGATCAGAATAGGAATTTCTAAACATTGCCTACACTCATAACTGTATGCTCTACATTAGAATCAGAGCTCTTTTAGCATGGAGAATCACTGATCTTTCAACAGCTGTGAAAATTAATGAGTAAAGATAGGCCTGTTTCTTCTGGAATGTAAATAGAAATTAGTCTAACAGGAACTTCAAAATAAATTGCCATTAGAGATTGAAGAGTTGTTAGAAATAAAGATCAAATCACAAGTAGGATTTTTATGTAACATTAAATATGTAACTTGACTACTTACCCATACCCGCTCCTGAAAGAAATTTTATCATGCTTTCAATAAGTTATCTAGACCAATTTGGTTGGTTGTGTTCCATTTTAACAATCAGTTTAAGTACATGAATAGCTTCATATCATTAACTTTCATCTCTATGTGCCATTATAACTTGAAGTCTTACAAAGTAATGGTTATTCTTTCAGAAAGTACTTTGTGTGATTTTCCTATCTGAAAGATCACAAGAAAGATAGTGATAATTTGCACAAATCCAAACTGATATATTTTAACTGTCATCTATTTATTCATTTCACTTCTAACAAAAAAGACTTGAATTTAATCCAATCATATCAAGGTGAGAGGAGAAGCAAAACTAGCCACTCTTCTAATAAAGAGTTGAGATTGACTTAGAGCAAAAATTATGAAGATGATGTGTGATAAATTTATCAGAGTTCTAAGTAGTTAGAAAATAGCTCTTAAAAGTATTGCTCTGATTCAATATTCTTTGTGTTTTCTGTGCAAAATACCTTTTTCATAACTTTTATATTTATGAAAAATAAGACAATGTGTCTTTCTGTGACTCCTTATATTAATTCATTGTGCATATTTTATGAAGTACGTCACATAATAGTTTCTGTGTGCATTTCTCCTCTCCCTCACTAGAATGCACACTCCTGAGAGTAGAGAATCTGTTACTCATCTTTATGTCCTTCACCAAAAGCAGCACCCTGCTTTGCATATTTTGTATCTGATTAATAGCCGTGTGAATAGGCCATGCGAGATCACACCTGTAATCTCAGCACTTTGGGAGACCGAGGTGGGTGGATCACTTTAGGTAAGGAGTTCGAGACCAGCCTGGCAACATGGTGAAATCCTGTCTCTAACCAAAATATAAAAAATTAGCCGGGTGTGGTGGTGCATGCCTGTAATCCCAGCTACTTGGGAGGCTGAGGCAAGAGAATCGCTTGAACCCAGGAGGCAGAGGTTGCAGTGAGTCGATATCCTGCCACTGCACTCCAACCTGGGCGACAGAGTGAGACTCCACTCAAAAATAAATAAATAAATAAGTAATATGAATAAATTATTACTGTTTATGCATGCTAAAATTTTTCTCACAATTTTAAAATTAATTCTACAAATTAAATAAATTGGTTTCTTTAAGAGAAACCTAGAATCTAGAGCCCCAAATTTAGCTGAGTCTTCCTTAAATTTTGTTTATTTGTATTCTTTAAATGAGTGTGAACATAAAAGGCAGGCATTATCTAAACAATTAAAATTGATCTTGTTAGCAGTGTCTCAGTTAGTTTTGCTGGAATAAAAGCTCTGTGCTTTCATAATAGATCCTGGAGACCACAGCTCCTCTCTCCCATGTCTTTGAAGACTACCTAGAATCACAAGAGGGTGACAGTGAATAGGTGGTTTGGGGCAAATCTGGTACTTTAGTCATTTGGACACAGGTTTAAAAGTTAAGCAAGCCAGCCCGGACACAGTGGCTCACACCTGTAATCCCAGCACTTTGGAAGGCCAAGGCAGGTGGATCTCTTGAGGCCAGGAGTTCAAGACCAGCCTGACCAACGTGGTGAAACCCTGTCTCTACTAAAAAATACAAAAATTAGACTGGCATGGTGGTGCGTGTCTGTAATCCCAGCTACTTGGGAGGCTAAGGCAGGAGAATAGCTTGAATCCAGGAGGCACAGGTTGCAATGAGCTGAGATGGCGCCACTGCACTCCAGCCTAGGCAACACAGCAACAAAAAAACAACATCACAGCAACAAAAAAACAACATCATCAACAACAACAAAAAAAAGTTAAGCAAACCTTAACTTTTAGAATAGAAAATATTACTAAAACAGAAGGTCGGCCAGGTGCGGTGACTCTC
>NW_012117611.1:1608012-1614811 GCF_000951035.1 Colobus angolensis palliatus
GAGTAGCTGGGATTACAGGTGCCCGCCACCATAGCCGGCTAATTTTTGTATTAGTACAGATGGGGTTTCACCATGTTGGCCAGGATAGTCTCGCTCTCCTGACCTCATGAGCCGCCCACCTCAGCCTCCCAAAGTGCTAGGATTACATGGGTGAACCACCACACCCCACCAACACCCAACTAATTTCTCTTGTATTTTTAGTAGAGATGGGTTTCGCCATGTTGACCAGGCCAGTCTCGAACTCCTGACCTCAGGTGATCCACCCACCTCAGCCTCCCAAAGTGTTGGGTTTACAGGTGTGAGCCACCGCGTCCAGCCTACATATTTTTTTTTTTTTTTTGGAGACGGAGTCTAGCTCTGTCGCCCAGGCTGGAGTGCAGTGGCGCGATCTCGGCTCACTGCAAGCTCCGCCTCCCGGGTTTACGCCATTCTCCTGCCTCAGCCTCCCGAGTAGCTGGGACTACAGGCGCCCGCCATCTCGCCCGGCTAGTTTTTTGTATTTTTTAGTAGAGACGGGGTTTCACCGTGTAGCTCAGGATGGTCTCGATCTCCTGACCTCGTGATCCACCCGTCTCGGCCTCCCAAAGTGCTGGGATTACAGGCTTGAGCCACCGCGCCCGGCCCATATTTTTTTAAATGGGAAATTTTAGAACAAATTTGTTGTATGTTGTATTTTGGAAACAGTTAAGCCGCTAGAGTAAGGTGTTCTTACAATTCAACCAACATGAGAGTAAATCACTGGTTTTTATTCTTGGGAAATGTGACCTAATATGAAAGCACTTGTGTTAATGTCAAGAAGAGTAGTACGATGACAGAGGCAATGAGAAAGTGGTTTTCCTCATTAGAATAGTTTTCATAGAGAAAGGAAAGTTGGAGAATAAAGTCTTGTCCATCTTTTTCCAAGAGAAGAGAAACAGGTTAGATGACAGTAGCACCGGTAGCCAGCTGAGCCTCATGGTCAAGAGCAGGGATTATAGGAAAAAGAGGCAGGCCTGGTTGGAATCCTAGCTATGCCACTTTAACTCTGGACAAATTGGTTAACCTCTTGTCTCCTTCTTTGTAAAACAGCCATAATAATTCTGTTCATCTCCCAAAATTGCTTTGAGAATTATTTAAAAAAAACCATGTTTTTAAAAAGGCTGGTACACAGTAAGCATTCAACAAATGGTGACGTCAAAGAAAAACAAATAAACAAATTTGTTCTTTATACAGAAATATTTTTACAGCTCAGAATGACATCTCATCATGCTATGTTAGCGTGGTGGAAATATTTCTTAAGAGCCTGTAACTGTCATCTAAAATTCTACATACTCTAGCCTCCTATAGTCTATTTTTTTTGAAGAGGAATTAATTCAAATCCAGTAACAAATATCTTACAGAAGAAAATAATAGATCTGCATTCTTATAAAATAAACTATTACTGTCTATGCATGCTAAAGTGTATTGTAAACTATGTTATTTGTATCAAAATTGTCAGTGCTTTATTCTTCAGTGAGCTGATAAAATCAATTTTCATAAACCAAAAGATAAGAAAAATTTGGTTCTGAAATTTAGTTTATTTACCAAAATGTGACACTTAGTGAACCTCAAACAATCAGCTGGTTGTACCCATTTCTTTACTGGGAAAAGCAATAGAATGATTTGCTTTCTGAAGGTACGGATAGTCAGTTTATTAGTGCAGTGCTTTGCCTAGAAGCATTAGTTACTTTGATGAAAACAATTCCTATCCTGGTTTTCTTTTTGGAGTGAGAATATTACCACCTATCCCTTTTTACCTTGGGTTACGATAAAAAGAGATCTGAGTTAAACAGGGATCAATACAGCATTTATTTTTACTGATAAAGGGCTACCTCACGGATAGACATGAAGTCTTTAATGCTTAAGAATAACAGTGTTACTGCCTGATCCTCATGTTAGTTGACAAATATTGCCAAGTGTCTGTAGTCATTCCTTGGGAACTAGAGGTCTCAGGGCCAAATGCACTGTGTTCTTATGTTCTCCCACATGAGTGCATTTAGAGATGAAATCAGCTTGAAAAGAACATTAAGAACAGCCTTCAAGGGGGGAATGAAGTCATAGCCAGGCAGTTTTATCTCTTTGCCTTGGTGATGGAGTACGTTTTGTGCTCACTGCAGGCAAATGTCTCTGGGTTTTAAAAAGAAATATTTTTCCATAAGAATAGGCAATATAAAAGAAGAGTAGAAAAAGGAAAAATAAATTCACCATGCTAATATAATTATTATGTGCACTTTTATGTCCATCATTCAGTTTTTACAAATCTGTAAAATAATGAAAAATTATTTTTTATTCTGCTTGTTCTATTCAAAACCATAACAAATATTTTCCATAACATAATCTTTATAAACATGTTTAATAATGCTCTAGTATATAATATTTTACTGATGGAGTTAGCATAATTTATTTAACTACTCTTTAGTTATTTTTAGTTTTTAAAGTTGTTTCCAGGTTTTCCTTTGCTCATAGAAATAGTGCTGATGTAAATATCATTCTGCTGATATAGTATCAGCCTTTGCTATTTCAGATTTCTTACCTTAATATACACTCCCAAGAGCTGATTTCAGGGTCCAAGAACCTGAGATATATTCCTGCAGGATTTTTTTTAGTAGATGATAAAGAACCACTTTCTCCTAATACAATCCTAATCAGCTCTTTAAAATCTGGTGTTTGAAGGTTGGACTGAGGAGGAGCCGTATTTTAGGAATGGCAGCAGGGCATGTCAGAACTGTATATGGGAGATGACATTCTGTTGCTTATATTTGTTATCTTAGCAGCAGCACAACTAGGAGAAAATACTAACCTTCAATGCTGCTCTTCCGATGCCTGAGAGGAAAACTGAACAGAAAATTGAACATATTTTCAACTTGATGAATTTCTCAAGAAGAGAGAGAGGAACTAACATTTATTGAGTGCCTATTTGGCTCCAAGCACAGTAATTGTTATTTCAAATTTATTATTATTGGAATTACACAGTGGGATTTGTTGCCTGAATTGTAGCACTCATCTATTTTCCCCAACAGGGTTTTCTGGTCAACAGAGTATAACTGCAGAGACCGGAGTCAGACAGGGCCCAATGTCTTAGCCGTATTGCTAGAGCTGGGTTGAGGTATGTGAAATGCCTCCTAATTCCCTCCAAGCCTAGACTTTGGAATCCAAGTGTCACTGATTTATCTACTTCCCTACAGTAGAGAAGCTGAGGTTGACAAAGCAGGCCTCTCTTGGTCTGCTTCTCACATAAAAATAAAAAAACACAGATACTCACTGTGTAAGCAAGCAGGCCCGAGAGAATGAAAGAGAGACCATCACCTGTCCACCTGGCAACGTGGTGTTTTGCCTTCTGGTCAACATAGTTCTATGGAGAGGGTCCTCTCTGTACATTCAATCAGGTAAGCCACTTCTCCTCCCCTGGGGAAGGACTAGGGCAGGGAAGCAGTGTCCTTATGGAAACTGAGGAAGGGATCTAGGATTCAGATCCCTTACTCCTCCAAATTATCACAAATAGTCTTTGAAAGAATACTGTGAGAACTAGAATCATATTTGTAGGTAAGGAAGCTGAGATTCAGATATGTTAAGCAATTTCCTAAGGTCACACAGTTAAGTGGCAAGTGGCTGAGTCAACATTCAAACTTTGGTGTGTGAGACCCCAAGGTCCATGTTCTTTCCATTGTGCTGTTGAGTGCTCCTGCCTTCATGAGCCCCACCTCCCCCAAGTACATTTGTATTTTAGTACAGGCTATCTGCAGACATAATCACTTAAAAGATGGGAATGATTCTCATGGTGGGAATTTCAGCCATCTTGGTATATCAGAGGGGTTGAAATTTGGGGCAGTTTGGCCTTTTGACATTTCTCAAACGATAAGCTTATATGTAACATTTAGAATTGATATAGTAATCAGTGCAAGCTCAAGACAGAAAAAACTGAGAGATAAAAATCAGTGCTTAGAATCTAAGACAAATTTTGTCCTGAGAAATACTTATGAGCCTTTTTATTGTTAGGTAGTTATATGATTTAAAATTAAAACATTAGACTTTATGACCTAATGATCTATAACAAATTATATTGCTTCATGCTTCATACATTTCATAGGAAATTTTTGAAAATAGACTTTATTTTAAAGCAGTCGTAGGTTTATAGCAAAATGGAGTGGAAGGTACAGAGGTTTCCTATATTCCCCCTGTGCCCACACATGCACATCCTCCCTCATTGTCAAAATTGTAACAAATCTACCAAAGTGGTAGATTTGTTACAATTGATGAACCTGCATTGACATATCATTACTATCCAAAGCCCATTAGGGTTCACTCTTGGTGTTGAACATTCTATAGGTTTGAACAAATGTATAATGACATGTGTCCACCATTATAGTATCATACAGAGTAGTTTCATTGTCCTAAACATCCTCTGTATGCTGCCTACTCATTCCTCCCTACTAATCTCTCCTTCCTCCTAATCCCTGGGAACCACTGACCTTTCTACTATCTCCATAGTTTTGCCTTTTCAGAATGTCATGTAATTGGAATCATACAGTATGTTGCCTTTACAGAATGCCTTCTCTCCCTTAGTAATGTACATTTAAGTTTCTTCAATGTCTTTTCATGGCTTGATAATTCATTTCCTTTAAGCGTAAATAATATCCCATTGTCTGGATGTACTATCATTTATTTCCCTATTCATCTACTAAAGGACATTTTGGTTGCATCCACATTTTAGCAATTATGAATAAAGTTGCTGTAAATATCCATGTGTAGGTTTTTGTGTGGACATAAGTTTTCAACTCCTTTGAGTAAATACCAAGGAGTGCAATTGCTGGATCTTATGACAAGAGTATGTCTAGTTTTGTAAGAAACTGCCAAACTGTCTTCCAAAGTGGCTATGTCATTTTGAATTCTCACTAGCAATGAATGAGAGTTCCTGTTGTCCCACATACTTGTTAGCATTTGGTGTTGTCAGTGTTCTGGATTTTGGCCATTCTAATAGGTGTGTAGTAGTATCTTGTTTTAATTTGGATTTCCTTATTGACATATGACATGGAATATCTTTTCATATGCTTATTTGCCATCTGTATATTTTCTTTGATGAGGTGTCTGTTAAGATCTTTGGCCAATTTCTTAATTGTATATTTTGGATAGCAGTCCTCTATGAGATACATTGTTTGCAAATATTTTCTCCCAGTTGTGGCTTATCTTTTCATTCTCTTTTGCAGAGCAGAAATTTTAAATTTTAATGAGTTTTAAACTCTCAGACATGTCCACACTGAACCTCCTGCAATTTGCAATTATAGTTTAAGTTTTCCTACCTCCATGCTGGTTCCTATGAAAGGTTCTGCTTGATGTTTTCTGGTTTGGTACATTGTGACTCAATTTTGGGGGCAGTGGTTTGCCCTCTGACCTCTCTTCTCATGAATTTAAGAAGAGTTGTTGATTTTTCAGTTTTCTCAGCCTTTTACTTGTTGTTAGGATGCAGTGGTGACTTCCAAGTCCCTTACATGTCAGTCTAACCATGCTTGTCTTTTAAATCATGTGAGGAATAAAAATTTAAAATATGCCTTTCAAAGAAAACAATGGAAATACTCACCAATTATAGTTTCTAAATTCTTTAATTTTGTAATCTAAATGCTTTTTTTAATTAAAATAAATTTTACAGTGGTAACCATTTTTTAGATTATAAAAATAATATGTTACTTTCCAAAAAATGGGATAGTATGTTAAGTAGAAATAGCATCAATAATCCCATCATCATATGCAGTCATTTTTATAATTTCTTTTGTATTTCTTGTCTTTTTTTTAAAAAAAAAAACCAACTGTTGCCCCCCACTTTTTTTTTCCTCTACAGTCTTTCAATTCTTCCACTGAAGCTCTGGGTTCCATAATCCATTTTCTCAGGAGTCTGCTTCCATCAATTACTCTTCTTCTGAATTTTTCTTCTTCCTGAGTTATTTTTTTTAGCATATGAACATGCTGTATTAGTCAAGGATATGTGCCTTTTTCTGTAAACATTTGTTCTAACACAGATCTGTTCTTTCCAACTCTAAGTAAAGACCCTTCCCCCTGTCAGAAGAGAGCTCTTCATGAATCTCTTTTATTCCTACGTGTCTTCTGGGTGTGTCAAACCTGACTGCCCTTTTACGTGGATCATTTCTAAGACGAGAGTAGGCTTCATTACTGCTTGTGTAGATAGAGTGGATTCCCATGCTCAGTGTTTCTCAAGTGCAGTGCAAACTCACTGCATGCATAGAATCCATCCAAGCCCGTTGCATCATCAAAACTCTGCACTACTGGCATAAAAACAGACATATGTGTCAATATATCTCAATAGAACTAAGAGTCCAGAAACGATCCCATAAATTTATGATCAATTGATTTTCAACAAAGAAGCCAAAACACTTTAGTGGGAAGGAAAGAAGTGTTTTCAACAAATGGTGCTAGGACAGCTGGATATCCACATGGTAAAGAATGAAGTTGGGTCTCTATTCACACCACATACAAAAATTAAGTCGGAGTGAATCGACGACATAAATATAAGATATCTATCTAAGAAGAAAATATAGGTGCACATCTTCATGATTTTGGATTAGGCAGTGGTCTCTTAGATATTTAGGTATAATACCAAAGATAGAAACAACCAAAGAAGAAATAAATAAAACAGGCTTCATCAGAATTAAACAGCTTTGTTTTTATAAGAATACTGTCAAGAGGCCGGGTGCAGTGGCTCATGCCTGTAATCCCAGCACTTTGGGAAGCTGAGGCGGGTGGATCACTTGAGGTCAGGAGTTCGAGACCA
>NW_012117611.1:1615336-1617957 GCF_000951035.1 Colobus angolensis palliatus
GTGGCTCATGCCTGTAATCCCAGCACTTTGGGAAGCTGAGGCGGGTGGATCACTTGAGGTCAGGAGTTCGAGACCAGCCTGACCAATATGGCAAAACCCTGTCTCTATTAAAAATACAAAAATCAGTTGGGTGTGGTGGTGGGTGCCTGTAATCTCAGCTGCTCCAGAGGCTGAGGCAGGAGAATCACTTGAACCTGGGAGGCGGAGGTTACAGTGAGCTGAGTTTGCACCGTTGCACTCCAACCTGGGTGACAGAGTGAGACTCCATCTGAAAAGGAAAAAGAAAAAAACAAAAAAACACAAAAAAACACACTATCAAGAAAGTGACCAGACAACACACTGAAAGGAAGAAAATACTTGAAAAACATATGTCTGATAAGGGTGTAGTGTCCAGAATATATTTAAAAACTCTTACAATTCAACAACAAAACAACCAAGTAACCCAACTGTTAAAAATGGCCAAAGACATTTATGCAAAGAAGTTACGCGGATGACCTGCAAGCACATAAAAGGCTGCTCAACATTATTAGCTGCTAGGAAAATACAAATACTACAGTATTGTGGTTATGTTAAAAGAGATTCCTTATTAAATAAGGAATACAAATATTTATGATGAAATGATATGATATTTGTGATTTGCTTCTAAATAATATGGGATGGGGAGAATTGGGTAGAAGTTAAATGAATGTAAGTGACCAAAATCGATACTTGTTGAAGTTGGGTAATAAAGATAAATGGGAATTCACTGTACTCTTTACTGATTTTATATATATTTGAAATTTGATATTTGAAACAAAGGTTCATAGGATTCTTATCTTTTTTTTTTTGGAGACAGGGTCTCTCTCTGTCACCCAGGCTGGAGTGCAGTTGCGTGATCATAGCTCACTGCAACCTCAAACTCGTGGGCTCAAGCCATCATGCCACCTAAGCCTCCCAAGTAGCTAGGACTACAGGTGCCAAATAATTGGGGCAATAAAAATGGAAAATAGATTTATTTTTAAAATCAATAAATTAGGTAACTGTTGATTAAGTAAAACATAATCACAGATATCTAGTGAAACATATAAATTATCTGAAATGACCCAAGAGGAGGCAGACATGTTTACACTGATTACTGTGTAAGAACTAGGAAAGGTTCTTAAAGATAACCCTAAAAAGTTTTCAAGTCCAGATTGTTTTATACCTGAATTCAACCTAACTTTCAAATACCATATAATTCCTCTATTACTTGCTATTTCAGACCAAAAATGGATTCAAAATGGCCACAATTAATTTTTTAAAGGCAACTTTAATTCTGAATATTAGTAAGAATAGTTCAAACAAAAAATACATGAATAGATATAAATATCTAAATAAAATATTAGCAAATGAAATTTAACAATGTATTACTAGAGAAATAAACCATAAACAAGGACTGTTTTGCATTTCAAGGTTGAAAGCTAGTTTAACCCTAGGAAATCTATTCATATAAGTGAGTCATTGCCATAGCAGATTAAAGAAGAAAAATCATGTAATTATATTAATAATTTTTTTCATTTTTGTTGTTGTTGTGTATATTTGGAAGGTGTATTTTAGTTCAGTTCTCTCCTTACTTTGCAGATGACTTCTGGAGTGATCAGAAAATTTTCCAGTCCATAAACTTGCCTATTGGAGGGGAAGGAAAAGAAGGGTATATAAAATATTTTTCAATTTTTCTAGAAGAGCAGGCCGTTAAGCCTGTTCAGCTTGGTTCAAATCAAGCTTATTATGTGGTATGGAATCATTATATGATATATGATGATTAAGATTGCTCTAATGACTAGTAGAATAGATTTCGTGTCTTACTAAAATGCAAATTATCTTGGCAGGGATAATATATTCAGCTTCACTTGCCAGTTAGCAGAGGAGACTTTTGTTAGGGAAGTGGAAAGAAATGGACACATAAGATGGGGAGGAAGGTGCATCATCAAAAAGCAAAAGCGCTTTGATCAATTTTGCTGATGTAACACTTTGGCTTAGGGTGAGCCTTGAATGTCTGTGCTCTAATCACAGAGGCCAGCAAGAAAGGGAATGACACACTCAGACAGAGTGCAGACAGGAAAGGAGATTTAGCACTCAAGTAGTCCCTCCCATGGCCCTAGCTTTTGACAGGCATTTTAATGATAGCAAGCACTGATTGTTCACAATTTATAGATGAGGAGACTGAATTTTAGAGGGGTTAAATAACTTGCACAAAGTGACTTATCTATCAAAATGCTATGCCAAATTTTAATTCCGAGTTTGTATGACTCCAAAGTCAGTGTTGTTTCCATTGAAATAATTAAAGAAAAGAATAGTCAACTATGCCACTTTTTCAATAATGAGAATATGAGTATTACATAAACATACATAGCATACAAATACATCATTAGCTGATTTACTAAAAACTTCAGTGAGCTTCGAAAGCAGAGAATGTCCTTTTGTTAACTACAAAGACTAACAATAAGCAGTGGGGATTATTTTATTTCTTTAGTATATATAAGTTTAATTAGGCATTAAAAGCAGGCAAGCCATCTGTTTCTCTTCTGATAGTTGAGGTTTTACAAAGTTACTTTGTGGAGATATATCTATCTGTTCTCTCTCTCTCTCTCTGTATATATATA
>NW_012117611.1:1619187-1621610 GCF_000951035.1 Colobus angolensis palliatus
TTGAAACTAGCCCAATTATTCCATAGGGCTGATATTTAGGGCTTCTTTGATTAAACATAGAAACTAACATAGAGCGAGACTCCATCTCAAAAAAACAAACAAACAAAAGTTGTTCCAATGCAATTCATATATTCCAATGCAATTCATATATGTTTGATCATAACACTAAATTTGCATTTTCTTATGCACAATTTTATGTTAGAAACATAAAACTCACACAAAAAACTGTACCCAGCTTAACTGGGTTGCACTATGGAGGAGTACAACATGCGCACACACCCCTACACACATAGTCCTCAGACATCTACCTCAGTTCTCTGCGTATCTTATCTGATAAGATTGTGTTTTGCTATTTTATTTTACACATTTGTAAACTTTTCTATGTTAAACAACAGCAACAGCAACAACAACAACAATACTCATTTAACTTCCCAAACATGCCTAAGCAGGCTGATTCAAAAATGCTAAGCAGTGCATGATAAAGAAAAACTGTAAATATTGGGTAAAGTCTTGACACAGTAAAAGTTTTGAGGGAATTGAGGAAATATGTGATATTGAAACCAGCCCAATTATTCCATAGGGCTGATATTGAAGGCTTCTTTGATTAAACATAGTAACTAAGCCTCCCAGTCTTGGAACTTGAGAAAGTTATAATTGTCTTATCTGAGTTCCTTTTTCAGGAAATGAACTCTCAGGAGTCCCAGATAGTATCAAGGAACTGAAACTTACTAGATCACTGCATCTGGAAAATAAGACACCAGACCCTTTATCCATCATGACTGCCTAACCAACTACCTCCTTCCTGTTGAGCAACATTTCTTCCTTACCCCTGCCTAATTACTGTTTTCCCACATATGTTTACATTTCTTCCCTGTTATATAAACCCCTGCATTTAGTTGGTCAGGAAGATAGATTTGAAACTGATCACCCATCTCCTCAGACACAACTCCCAATTAAAGTCCTCTCTGGCAATGCTCATCTTAGTGATTGGCTTTCTGTGTGGCAAGCAATTGGACCTAGACCAAATGCCTGGTATTTCTGTAACAATCTTTCTCAGGTAAAAGGCATATGGAAGTTTACATTGTAGACAGAAACTCCACAAAATAAAAGAAACATCGTGGCTGGAACAAGTTCAAATGCTGTGAAGTCAATAAGAAAAGGTCTCAAGAGATAGAAGAAATGGAAAAATTGTGGAATACAGAATGACGACCAAACTGTGTTGAGAACAGCCTTTCTTATAATCAAAGAGAAAGAGTAGGCCGGGCGCCGTGGCTCACGCCGGTAATCCCAGCTCTTTGGGAGGCTGAGGCAGGTGGATCACGAGGTCAGGAGATTGAGACCATCCTGGCTAACACAGTGAAACCCCGTCTCTACCAAAAATGCAAAAAATTAGTCGGATGTGGTGGCGGGTGCCTGTAGTCCCAGCTATTCAGGAGGCTGAGGCAGGAGAATGGCGTGAACCCGGGAGGTGGAGCTTGCAGTGAGCTGAGATTGCGCCACTGCACTGCAGCCTGGGTGACAGAGTGAGACTCCGTCTAAAAAAAAAGAGGAAGAGTAATCTGTATACAAAGACCCTAAGTAGATATTGACAAATCCTGAATAACTTTTTTTTTTTTTTAATTTAGAGGTCCTGGTTTGGCAATTTTAAACATCACTATAGTTTTCGAAGTCTTCAGCTGTCAGGCTTTTTCTGTGTACAAAAGGCCACAAAAGAATTTCCAGATAGGTGTGGTGGCTCATGCCTATAATCCCAGCACTTTGGGAAGGTGAGGCAGGAGGATGGCTTGAGCCCAGGAGTTTGAGGGTTTTGAGGGTGCAATTAACTGCAATTAACTCTGATTGCGGCATTGCACTCCTGCCTGGGCAACAGAGCAAGACTCTCTCTCTTTCTCTTTCTCTCTCTCTCTCAAATAAATAAATAATTAAAAAAGAATTTCTAGCAGTGAAACACATGTGAATGGAAGAGGTAGGGTATATATTGTATCAAACTACAGTTTTGAGGAAACAGCTGTTATTGAAAACGTATCTCTTGAAGGATCTACATCTCAAAGGCCAAGAAAAAAAAAAAAAAATAGGACCCAGTGAAGTAGGAGGTAGGACTTGACTCCAGATCAGATTGAAGACTGACTGAAGAAAGGAAGAGACACAAAAAGTAACTCTCCATAAGATACACCCACCAGCCCCATCACAGTTTATCATTGCCATAGCAACACCTGAAAGTTATTGCCCTTTTTCCACGGCAGCAATCTGGAAGTTACCGTCCCTTTTCTAGAAATTTCTGAATAACCTGCTCATTAATTTACATATAATTTAAAGTATGTATAAATAAGACTGCAGAACTATCCCTGAGCTGTTACTCTATGCACTGCCTATTGTCTGGACGGAGGGAGGGAGGGAACAAAAGAACAAAGGGACTAAAATGG
>NW_012117611.1:1622480-1734731 GCF_000951035.1 Colobus angolensis palliatus
CGGCCAGAACTTCTCTGGCCCCGCTGCTCGTGTGTGGAGGTAGGAACCTCGCCCGAGATCGCAGGAGCGACTTCGTCGGCCTCCACCACCAGAGACTGGTGAACCTCGCCCCTCGTTCACATTGGCAAGTTAATAAAGTTTTACCCTGCTTACTTGCCTATTCTCTGGCACTTACTCTAGTGGTCGTCTGGAGCAAATCACCTATGGGGTAGCCCTGCCCTGCAGGAGCAGTCATGGAGCTGTAGTGCTGCTGCCTCGGTAAGGCTGTTTTCTTCTACCACTGGTTCACACTTGAATTCTTTTCCTGGGTGAAGCCAAGAACCTTCCTGGGCTACACCCCAAGTTTGAGACTTGCCTTCCCTGCGTCAAAAGGATTTAAAGCTGTGAAACATCACGAACTGTGAGAAGAATCCTTGTACCACTTCCTAGTAACTCACAAGCTGCAATCTTTCTTACATACACTTTCACAAGCAAACTTCAGGTCTTTTTTAAGATTAAGTGCCATTTAAAAAATAGTATCTATGTATGTCTTAACTATTTAACATGTATAAAACTATGGTATGCTTTTTATTAAATTACCATCTTAAAAACAAATGTCCCAGCCCGGGCAACATGGTGAAACACTGTAATTTTGTACAAAATTTAATTTTTGTAAATTTTGTACAAAAAAATAAAAATTATCCAGGTGTGGTGCTGCATCCCTGTAGTCCCAGCTACTTGGGAAGCTGCAGTGGGAGGATTGCTTGAGCAGCCCAGGTTGAGGCTGCAGTGAGCTGTAAGCATGCCACTGCACTCTAGCCTAGGTGACAGAGCAAGACCCTGTCTCAAAAAAAAAAAAGTCACTGTTGGAGTTTTTTAATGTTGACCCCTATATGCCCTGTGGGTTTTATTCTGTGATTCTACATAATGGCATAATTTGTAAGAATGGTTATTTGCCATTTTAGCAGAACTGACTGACCATATTTTATCTTGAGTCAAAATGCTGCTTTTATGTTGTGTTTCCATGTGTACTTTTTCTATTTCTGGACATTCAATTTTGTTTCACGGTCTGTCTGACTACTCATATGCCAGTGCCATATTATTTTAATTTTTGAGGCTTGATAATGTTTTAATATCTGGTAGAGGTAGTGCTGCCTCCTCCCATCTTCCCCCTACCCACCATTTCTATATTTCAGGGGTTTCCTGTCCTATTTTGACTTCCCTATTTTTCCATATGGACTTTAGAATCGATTTTATTAGCACTAGGACAAAAGTTGTTGATTATTTAAATAAAATCACATTAAATCTGTGAATTAACACAAAAAGAACTGACATCTTTGTGATACTGAGTCTGCTTCTTCATGAAATGGCTCCAGAAATTTGTTAAACTGTATTTGTTTGTTTGTTTTTTTTTTTTTCAGAAGGGTTTTAATGATCTTTTTCTCATGGAGGATTTTACATTTCCTTTTTAAAAAAGTTTTATCTTATTTGTAATTGACACATAATGTACATATTTATGGATACAGTGTGATGTTTCAATACATGTATACAACGGGTAATGATCACATTAGGGTAATTAGAGCTGGGTGCGGTGGCTTGCACCTGTAATCTCAGCACTTTGGGAGGCTGAGGCAGGTTGATCACCTGAGGTTAGGATTTTAAGACCAGGCTGGCCAACATGGTGAAACCCTGTCTCTACTAAAAATACAAAAATAATTTCCAGGCATTGTGGCATGTGCCTGTAGTCCCAGCTATTTAGGAAGCTGAGGCAGGAGAATCGCTTGAACCCAGGAGGTGGAGGTTGCAGTGAGCCGAGATCACACTGCTGCACTCCAGTCTAGGTGACAGAGTGAGACTCTGACTCAAAAAAAAAAAAAAGAAACCAAAGTGAGGGTAATTAGCATATCCATCATCTCAGACATTCATCATTTCTTTGTGGTGACAACATGTAAAATTCTCTCTTTAGCTATTATGAAATATACAATATACTATTGTTAACTATAATTACCATACTGTGCAATGAAACACTAGAACATAATCTTCTTATTTATAATTTTCTACTTGTTGACCAGTCCTCGCCATTCCCCCTCCCCCTCTTCTTCGCAGCCTCTGGTAACCACTAATCTCTACTTGTATGAGATCAACTTTTTATTAAGTGTGTTTTTAGCATTTTATATTTTTTGCTGTTATAGTAAACAATATCCTCGTTTCCATTATATCATTTAACTGGTTGTTGTTTTGATAAATTCTATGGATTTCTGTATATTAATTTTATATTCTGCTACCTTAATAATATACCTGAAATCTTATTGTTTGTAGTTGTTTTTCCCATTAATTTTTTTGGCACATGCAGGTATACATCATATGATATGATTTTTATGTTATTAAGCAATAGAAAGCAATTAGGACATTTTTCAATTCACATGCCCTAAATAGTTTCTCTTTCTTTTTTTTCTTTTTTGAGACAGAGCCTTGCTCTTGTCGCCCAGGCTGGAATGCAATGGCATGATATCAGCTCACTGCAACCTCCACCTCCCAGATTCAAGCGATTCTGCTGCCTCAGCCTCCCGAGTAGCTGGGATTACAGGCGGCCACCACCACGCCTGGCTAATTTTTGTATTTTTAGTAGAGACAGGGTTTTGCCATGTTGGTCAGGCTGGTCTCGAACTCCTGACCTCATGATCCCCCCCCTTCTTGGCCTCCCAAAGTATTGGGATTACAGCCGTGAGCCACTGTGCCCAGCCATATTTTCTTTTTCTTAATGGCATTACAACTAATACATCCTATACAATCTGAAATAGTAGTTGTGATAGCAGTTTACCTTTTCTCATACTTGCCTTTAAAAGGGGTACTTCTGGTATTTCCTTATTATATGCTCCTGGCTTTGGGGCTGTGATATATTAAGAAAGTTTCTATCTATTCCTATTTGATTGAGTATATTGTTAGGAAGGAGTATAGAATTCCTGAGTTGAACTGAGATTATTTGATAAAATGGGCAGTCAGAGATGTACAGAAAAATTGATTTTTGTATATGTTGTAAGGAAGGGGTCCAGTTTCAGTCTTCTGCATGTGGCTAGCCAGTTATCCCAGCACCATTTATTGAATAGGGAGTCCTTTCCCCATTTCTTGTTTTTGTCAGCTTTGTCAAAGATCAGATGGTTGCAGGTGTGTGGCCATATTTATGGGCTCTCTATTCTGTTCCATTGGTCTATGTGTCTGTGTTTATATCAGTACCATGCTGTTTTGGTTAATGTAGCCCTGTAGCATCATTTGAAGTCAGGTAGCGTGATGTCTTTGGCTTTCTTCTTTTTGTTTAGGATTGTCTTGGGTATTCCAGCTCCTTTTTGGTTCCATATGAATTTTGAGATAGTTTTTGTCTAGTTCTGTGAGGAATGTCATCAGTACTTTGATATAAATAGCATTGAATCATTTGAGCAGAATGGCCATTTTAATGATATTAATTCTTCTTATACATGAACATGGAATGTTTTTCCAGTTGTTTGTGTCATATCTGATTTGTTTGAGCAGTGATTTGTAATTCTTATTGTAGAAATCTGTCACCTCCCTGGTTAGCTGTATTCCCGAGTATTTTATTCTTTTTATGGCAATCGTGAATGGGAATTGATTTGACTCTCATCTTGGCTGTTGGTGGTGTACAGGAATGTTAGTGATTTTTGTACATTGATTTTGTATCCTGAAACTTTGCTGACATTGTTTATCAGCTGCAGGAGCTTTTGGCCAAGACTGTGCGGTTTTCTTGATATCAAATCATATTGTCTGCAAACAGGCATAGTTTGACTTTCTGTCTTCCTATTTGGATACCCTTTAGTTCTTTCTCTTGCCAGATTGCACTAGCCAAGATTTCCAATACTATGTTGAATAGGAGTGGTGAGAGAGCATCCTTGTCTTGTGCCAGTTTTCCAGGGGAATGTTTCCAGCTTTTTGCCCATTCAATATGATGTTGGCTGTGGTTCTGTCCTAGATGGCTCCTATTATTTTGAGGTGTGTTCCTTCTATACCTAATTTATTGAAAGTTTTTAACATGAATGGATGTTGAATTCTATTGAAAGCCTTTTCTGCATCTATTGAGATAATCATTTGGTTTTTGTCTTTAGGTCTCTTTATGTGATGAATTACATTTATTGATTTGCGTATGTTGAACCAAACTTGCATCTTGGGGAAGAAGCCTACTTGCTCATGGTGGATTAACTTTTTGATGTGCTGCTGGATTCAGCTGGCAAGTATTTTATTGATTTTTATATCAATGTTCATTAATGATATTGGCCTGAAATTTTCATTTTCTGTTGTGTCTTTTTCAGATTTTGGTATCAGTATGATGCTGGCCTCCCAATGAGTTGAGGAGGAGTCCCTCCTCCTCAATTTTTGGAAAAGTTTTAGTAGGAATGGTACTAGTTCTTTTTTGTACATCTGGTAGAATTCGGCAGTGAATCCATCTGGTACTGGCCTTTTTTCTGTTGTTATTGTTGTTGGTAGGCTATTTATTACTGATTCAATTTTGAACTCATTATTGATCTGTTCAGGGAATCAGATTCTCCCTGGTTCAGTCTTTGGAGGGTATATGTGTTCAGGAATATATCCATCTTTCCTAGGTTTTCTAATTTTTGTGTGTAGAGGTGTTTGTAGTAGTTTTTGGTGTTTATTTTTATTTCTGATGGGGTCAGTGGTAGTGTCCCCTTTGTCATTTCTAATTGTGTTTATTTGGATCTTCTCTTTTCTTCTTTACTAATGTTTTCAAAAATCCAACTCCTGGATTCATTTATCTTTTGAATGTTTTTTTTTTTTTGGTCTGAATTAAAGACTTAAATATAAAACCAAAAAGTATGAAAACCCTGGAAGACAACCTAGGCAATACCATCCTGAACATAGGAATGGGCGCAGATTTCATGAGAAAGATGCCAAAAGCAATTGTGACAAAAGCAAAAATTGACGAATGGGATCTAATTAAACGAAATAGCTTCTGCACAGCAAGAGAAATTTTCAACAGAGTATATAGAAAACCTACAGAATGGGAGAACATTTTTGCAAACTATGCATCTGACAAAGGTCTAATATCCAACATCTATAAGAAACTTAAACAAATTACAAGAGAAAAACAACCCCATTAAAAACTGGGCAAAAAACATGAACAGACACTTCTCAGAAGAAGACATGCATGTGATCAACAAGTATATGAAAAAAAGTTCAATGTCAGTTATCATTAGGGAAATGCAAATCAAAACCACAATGAGATACCATCTAATACAAGTCAGAATGACTATTAATAAAAAGTCACAAAATAACAGATGCTGGAGAAGTTGCAAAGAAAAGGGAAAACTTATACACTGTTGGTGGGAGTGTAAATTAGTTCAACCATTGTTGAAAGCAATATGACAATTCCTCAAAGACCTAAAGACAGAACTACCATTTGATCCAGCAATCTCATTATTGGTATATACCCAAAAGAATATGAATCATTCTACTATAAGACACATTCATGTGAATATTCATTGTAGCACTATTCACAATAGGAAAGACATGGAATCAACCTGAATGCCCATCTATGACAGATTGGATAAAGAAAATGCGGTACATATACACCATAGAATACTATGCAGCCATAGAAAACAATGAGATCGTGTCTTTTGCAGGAACATGGATGGAGCTGGAGGCCATTATTATTAGCAAACTAATGTAGGAACAGAAAACCAAATACTTCACGTTCTCACTTGTAAGTGGGAACCAAATAAGGAGAACTCATGAACACGAAGAAAGGAACAACAAACATTGCGTCCTACTTGAGGGTAGAGGGTGAGAGAAGGGAGAGGAGCAGAAAAAATAACTATTGGGTACTAGGCTTAGTAGCTGGGTGACAAAATAATCTGTACAACAAACACCCATGACACAAGTTTACTTATGTAACAAACCGGCAAGTGTACCTCTGAGCCTAAAATAAAAGTTAAAATAAATAAATAAATAAAAACACCAAAAAATTTTTAAAAAAGAAAATCAAATGGCCCATTAAATCATGGGGTTGCAGCCTAGGGAACTGATTAACATTCGTTGAATACATGTTGTGTGCTAGGATTATTAGGCATGTTAATAAAATCATTGAAACAAAAAACAAAACAAAAACGATGTACAGAAGAAAATTAGGTAAGTAGAAAGTATTTCTCTTGAACTTCTTATAAACAGTCATGAAGATGGAACTTCTTCAGGCACATGCCTTTGAATCTACCATTGGATTTGTTTTCCGCCTCACTATGATCAGAGGTGGCAATTCTGAACAGTTTAAGAAGGAGTCTATTTGTGGGACAGGAGTGGGTGGGGTGGTGGGGTGTATATATATGTATCTATGAATGGGATTAATAAATGTGATTCAATGTATAATTTTATTTTGTCCTAGGCCCTGCATTCTAAGATTTCATGCTGGTAGGGATGATACTGGCTTTTTTTTTTTTTTTTGGCAGTTCTACATACACAGCTATCAGATTATTATAAATTTAAGGTAAGAGCACAGATTAAATAAATAGCAATTTAATGAGATAATTGGGGGAAAGTTTACTGGAGGCTGGGACCCTGTTTCATTGTGTTTGTCTATGGTACTTAACAAAAGGCACTATGGGCACTTTACCAAATATCAGTGTATAGAAAGGACTGAATCATGAGGCAAGTTTGAAAGCAATGCAACTGCAGGTGTCTCACATAGTGGTTTAGTGTATAGTGTTTCAGTACATAGATTTTTGGTGCCAGATTTGAGTTCAGTTCCTGGCTGTACTACTTACTAATTGTGATCATGGTCAAATCCTATACATTTTCTATTCCTTAGCTTCATCATCCATTTCTACCTCAACGTTTACCATCAGGCTTAAATCAATTCATATATATAAGAAGTTGTATTATCTATGACATAATAAGTACTCTATAAGAATCACTATTTTTATTGGATGGTAAGTTCTCCCTAGTTTTGTGGCTGAATGTTCCTGTTTATGAGTACTTTTTAGGGTGATCAGCCTAGAAAATACAGATGAACTGATTTACATAAGCAAGAAATTAGGGTGTTTTTCTTATACTTAAGGTTTCCTATTACGGTATTTTTGGCTTTTATTATGTCAGAGCATATATCTTAGAAATTTGGGTTGAATAAGCAACATATTTAAGGCAATTCTGTTTAAAGGAGTCTGAGATAGTCATGTTTATACGTGACTTAATTTATACAAAATTAAAACTAAATCTTAAATGGAATTAGATTACAATATATTCAAAAATTACTTATTTAGGCCGGGCGCGGTGGCTCAAGCCTGTAATCCTAGCACTTTGGGAGGCCGAGACGGGCGGATCACGAGGTCAGGAGATCGAGACCATCCTGGCTAACACAGTGAAACCCCGTCTCTACTAAAAATACAAAAACTAGCCGGGCGAGGTGGCGGGCGCCTGTAGTCCCAGCTACTCGGGAGGCTGAGGCAGGAGAATGGCGTAAACCCGGGAGGCAGAGCTTGCAGTGAGCTGAGATCTGGCCACTGCACTCCAGTCCGGGCGACAGAGCGAGACTCCGTCTCAAAAAAAAAAAAAAAAAAAATTACTTATTTAAAATGTTTAATATTATATTGAAATGCTGCCCCATTATACTATGTATTTTAAGTGACACATTTTCTGAAAAATAATTCTCTCATGATTTTTTATTGTTTAATTTTTCTTGGCATGCTATTGTCTACATCTAGATGTATTGAACTAAAAGGTAGACACCAGTAAAAAGAAGTGGAGTCATATTTCTTACCTCTTTGTACTTCGCTACCTCTTTGTGGTTCATAAGAGGTGCAGAAACACAAGAGATCCATGCAACATTGTCTTTCAACACTTACACCTTTTGATAATATATTTATTTTGATTAATTTTTAATAACTCACATGTTCAGATGAAGACAATATCAAAACTTGAACTAATATATTTATTTCGATTAATTTTTAATAACATGTTCAGATGAAGACAATATCAAAACTTGAAATAATATATTTATTTTGATTAATTTTTAATAACTCACATGTTCAGATGAAGACAATATCAAAACTTGAAATTTTAAGCTCAGCCTAACATTGATTACAAAGTCATCAATCTGAAACAATCAGAATTACAGAAGTCACCATAGTGGCTTAGGCAATGATATGTCTAAAATGGAGTGTGGCTAATGATATAATGGCATATCTTCACTAATATTTGTTAGCAACTGGATTGCCACAAAAACATGTGAGGAGCCCTTTTCTGTTATATTGCCATTGTTTTACACCAGAAAAATTACTCTGTTGTTTTCTCAGAGTCAGTCCTGGAGTGACGTGAGTAGCAGAATGCCAAGTCCATGAGTCACTTGATAACTACTGGACATGCACATGAGAATATGACAAGGATGGTGCCTTAGAATGGGGATTCTCAATCTGAGGTAGGAAGACATGATGAGCCACAAAATTCTTACTACAAATTAAAAGGAAGATCAAGAATCGCTGATAGAATTGAGATCTGAAGGGGCATATGGTGTAAGTTTAGCCCAACTAAAGTGGAAATGTTAACAGAAGTACCTGGCAGGCATCAAACAGAGGCAGCTTATCATGAATGCTGCTCAGCTTACTTTCTCAGAGAATCCAGAATTCACTACAAAAGTTTTTACTAATGGCTAGTCAACCTGCTCCAGGGAAGACTGCCCACACTTGTCTTTTTGATGGCTTCCAACCAATCAGCTTACTCAAAAGTAAAACAAAACACACTGCTCTCAGATAGTCTATGTGTGTTTTTTTCTACCCTCTTTCTTTTATAAATTCTGTTTTTGTTATATTTGTTGACAACTGTTTAGTGACTGACTGTCTTTTTCTTTTTTTTTTTTTTTGAGACAGAGTCTCGCTTTGCCGCCCAGGCTGGAGTGTAGTGGCCGGATCTCAGCTCACGGCAGGCTCCGCCTCCCGGGTTCACGCCATTCTCCTGCCTCAGCCTCCTGAGTAGCTGGGACCACAGACGCCCGCCACCTCGCCCGGCTAATTTTTTGTATTTTTTAGTAGAGACGGGGTTTCACCGTGTTAGCCAGGATGGTCTCGATCTCCTGACCTTGTGATCCGCCCGTCTCGGCCTCCCAAAGTGCTGGGATTACAGGCTTGAGCCACCGCGCCCGGCCCGACTGACTGTCTTTTATGTAAGTAACCTTTTTTGTGAATACTTACTAAAGGTTTCTGAGTTATTTGTCAACAGTCCAAATCCATGATATCTTACACTTTTGTAATAATAGGTTGGTGAAACGTAACTGTGGTTTTTGCATTAAAAGTAATGGTAAAGTAATGCTATTTTAAGGTGCATACATGCTGTTTTGTGAAGTACAATATGTTTGTTTAAAAACATCAATAAATTGATAGTAATTTTTTAATGTGTATTGTCTCAACCAATAGGTAACAATGGGAAGTTACCTTATAACTATTCAAGTGTTCAACTAGCCAGTATTTTAAAAATACCTACTAAATCCTCAGCATAGTCACCGAAGAAAACTAGGGATCCAAGAAAAACGTAAAATTTAAAAATAATTGGTAAGTATGCTATTTAGCATGAAAAATTAGATTGGACACTAAATGTTCTAGCAATTTAGAGGGGAGGTTTAGCGGGCAGAACTTGAGGTGTGGCTGGAGTAAGGGGAGTATTGCTGGGTGTATGGTCACTAAGAAAGGAGAGGGCATTTAGAAAGCCACGGCCAGGCGTGGTGGCTCAAGCCTGTAATCCCAGCACTTTGGGAGGCTGAGGCAGGTGGATCACGAGGTCAGGAGATCGAGACCATCCTGGCTAACATGGTGAAACCCTGTCTCTACTAAAAATACAAAAAATTAGCTAGGTGTGGTGGCGGGTACCTGTAGTCCCAGCTACTCTGGAGGCTGAGGTGGGAGAATGGCGTGAACCCAGGAGGCGAAGCTTGCAGGGAGCCAAGATCGTGCCACTGCACTCCAGCTTACGCGACAGAGCGAGCCTCCATCTCAAAAAAAAAAAAAAAAAAAGGAAGTCACAACCACCAGAGTGAAGCTGCAAATTATGCCTTTTGTACCTATCGGGAAAATGGGGTTTGTGTAGTTTGAGTGCTGACCACTCAAAAGTGTGATCCGTAGACTAGCAGCATAGCCATCACCTGGGAGCTTATTAGAAACAGTACGGCAGGGCACAGTGGCTGGACACCTGAAATACAAGCACTTTGGGAGGCTGAGGTGGGCAGATCACTTGAGGTCAGGAATTCAAGACCAACCTGGTCGACATCATGAAACCCCATCTCTACTAAAAATACAAAAATTAGCTGGGCTTGGTGGTGCACGCCTGTAATCCCAGCTACTCGGGAGGCTGAGGCAGGAGAAGCATTTGAACCCAGGAGGGGAAGGTTGCAGTGAGCTGAGATCACGCCACTACACTTCAGCCAGGGCGACAGAGCAAGACTCCATCCACCACCCGCCTCCCCTCCAAAAGAAATGGTGAATCTCAGGTTCCACTGTAGTCCTACTGAATTAAAACCGCCACATCAACAAAATTTCTCAGGTGGTTCTTATCTTTGTTAAAGCTTGAGAAACATTGGCAGGTGATTGGTTTCCCAAATACCGGTCATCACACCAGGACCATTTTGGCTAAATAAGAATGTCTGAAGAGCTTGTTAAAAAGAGGCTTCAGCACCCATCACTAGAGATTTTAATTCAATTGGTCTGAAATCCAGGAATAGTAACAAGATCCCCCAGGTGATTGTGATGCATCATTACCATATGCCTAGGACAATCTATCCCAACTTTGACTTGATCTAGTTCTAGATAAATGATTCTCAGCCTTGACTGCACATGAGAAAAGCTTGGAGAGCTTTTAAAAGCTATTGATAGCTGGGCTTCACTCTGAGAGATACTGATTTACTTGCCCTGTTGTAGAACTCAGGACTCTATATTAATTTTTCAAGCTTCCCAGGAGTCTTTAATGTGCAATCAAGGGTTGAGAAATACTAGTCCTTGTAAAACAGTTAAATGGTTTAGGTGGGAACAATTGAAGAAGACCTTGGAATTTTTTCTCTAAACAGATGTAGGGTAAACCCTCTGGGTGCCTTTTGATTCAAGAAGCCAAAAAGAGACCCAGAGCCAGCAAATGAGACATGGGGTTGTACTGGGCACTTATATACAGGGGAGAGAGAGTCCAGTGGTGGTGGGCTGCACAGGATAGCTGCATGGCCCTGTGGCAGTGAGCTGGCCAGGAAAACCATAACTGCTTGCAAACAGCATGTAGTTTATATAGCATTTTTACTTAACACCATCCCCTTAATGACCTGCACCTGGCAAACTTCCTTGATCCAAAACTCAGGACCTTGAGCCCATGTGTGGCCCATGTTCCCATGGGATGTTCCGAAGGCTCAGATGTTCCTAATAGACAAGGAATGACTCTCTGGGTTGGCCACTCCCGGATTCCCTAGCTCAGAACACGCATGCAGGCGCATCTGCCATACTGGAGCATTCTCACGGTATGCTTTTGTCATTGCTATCAGGGTGTCTACCATACACATGGTGTAAAAGGTGGATTCAAAGGAGAGAGTTAAGTGTGGGAACCACCTATGATAAGGCAGTCAAGAGCTGTGGGAATACAATGTAAAATACAAGGGATTATAAACAGAATTAATGATGAAAATATGCCTGATGGGGAGTTCATTAAAAATCTCTAACCAAGAAGATGGGAAAGAAATAACATGCTTAATAGAAGGGAAAAATAGTCTAGTGAAGATTGCTGTTTTAAAGAAGGGTGAGATCTTAACAAAAGGTAAAGTCAGAGAAGAGACTGAGAATAGAAAACAAAAACTTCCAGCTTTTTAATGCATTGAAACTATAGCAAAAATTCAACAAATTCTCCTTGACTGGTGGGAATATTTGTTAAAAGATGGTTAAAAATCCACATCTGGGGACAGTCTTTGACTTTGTCAAAACAAAATTTCCATCACTTTAAGCAGCACCTGACCCTACTGGGCCATTGTGTTAAAAGTTACACCTAACAAACAAAATGGGCCAAAACAAGTAGTATCCTTTTGTTTTGGGGAATGATCTTTGGAGTCCTGTAAATAGTGCATCTGGGGTGAGTGGAGGATTAGTACGCTTAATCTTGCCTTATTAAAGGTTATTTGGTCTCTTCTGTCTAGAATGGCTTCTTTGGGGGAAACAATTCAAAGTTCAACCTTCCTGAAAGGCTGTTTCTCTCTTCTATCAAAGGTCTTTTGTAAGGAAAATGGATGTGCTGTGGTCAAGAATAGGCCGAGGTAAATATCCAGTCTAGCATGACTCAGTGGGTTTGGAGCACAGGTTCACAATCCTATGCATTATGTAACCTGTTGTTAAGCTCATATTTGGCTCTTAGCCACTATTGTCTGAAGGAGTGTAACTGCCCTGCTGCTGCCGGCTCGCACAGGGCAGGAGAGAGAGAGAGTAAAACTGCTGACTCTGTAAGAGCCAGAGCTGACCACCCTACAGGCGAACAGTGGGGAGCCAGGAAACGGCGAGTGCTCCAGGGAGTGCAGCTGCAGGTGTTGGGGCAGTAGGAGCCACAGAGCTGGCTGCTGAGAAGGGCTGTGGCAGGAGCAGGCAGCAGAGACGAAGGCTTGTGCCCAGAGAGGGAATAAAGCCATATTTCTCCTGACTACAGCCCCCTGAGTGTTCTTTCAACTACCTACCACTCATCCACCAACTCCCCCTTGAAACTCAGTTTGGGCTCGAACCCAACACCTCTCTGCCCTTTCCTCCATTTCTAGAGACTGTCTAGGGGTGTGCATGTGTGTGTGTGTGGCTTACAGTTACTCTTGGTGGCCTCTCTATTGTTTTTTTTTTTTTTTTTGCCTTTTTTCGGTCTCATGCTAGTCTCCACTGAAGTGAAGTTGATTGATCTAGTCTAGACTTGCAGAGCTGTGCTTATAACACTCACGTGTAAGTGCCGTCTGCTTAAGTCCATGGTTCCTACTATTTGTCATTGTTGTGATGTGCCTGCCCCTATCTCCTGTCTTGACTGCAGATCCCTAGTTGTCCAGCATCCTTCTCAGCACCCCTGCAAATCCCACGTCTCTGAGCCCTTGGGAACCATAAGTCAGCTGTGGAGAATTGGTGCTACGTCAGGCTACTCTTAAATACTCACTGCTCTCTGATCATGGACTAATACCTCTCAGCCATGCTACACTGAGAAGGACAGAGCAGCCTCCCAGATAATTTTGGATTCCTTCTCCACTCATTTAGGAATCTCTTTTCCCTTTGACTGAAGTCCAGGGGTTGGGAGGGGTGTTGCATCTTCATCGGCATCATCCCGCTTCCCTCCTCCAATCCTTTCCCTTAGCAGACTCTAATATCTTTAATGGAACTTCCTTGATATTATATCTCAAGTATTCTTTACACTATGGCTTTTAATAAAGCCCTATTTTCAGATCCCAGGGGTTTACTTTTCATTTGAAAGAAAGAGATTTTGGAAATTATAAAGTCTCTCATTTTGGGTTGCAGTTTTGGAAGTTGAGCATTGACATTGTTCTGTCTTTTCCAGATATAGCAATTCTAATCCCTCTGTGACAGAATCTCTTCTGTTTGGACTGTTGACTCACAAAGCCTAAAATATTTACAATCTGGTCCTTTACAGAGAATGTTTGTTGACTTCAGATGTACAGAAAGGAATCTAAAAGTTTAGGACTCTAAAGACTTCGAACAGGAATGATTTGTTACGTGGGTACTGTGTCCCTCTACCTTCAACTGCATTGTCTGAGGAGACCCAGAGGATACTCCCTAGAAAGCAGTGAGAAACATATTAGTGAGGGGAACACCTACATTCTGAAGAGCACTGTGGTGGTTCTCATATGTAAGCCATATATGATGGTGGCAAATACTACCATTGTGATGGGTTGCCTGATTCCAGTAGGGATGGTTCTGTCTTTTCCGGATATAGCAATTCTAATCCCTCTGTGACAGAATCTCTTCTGTTTGGACTGTTGACTCACAAAGTCTAAAATATTTACAGTCTGGTCCTTTACAGAAAATGTTTGTTGACTTCAGATGTACAGAAAGGAATCTAAAAGTTTAGGATTCTAAAGACTTCGAACAGGAATAATTTGTTAGAATCGTTTGCCCTGAAAGAGCAGAGGCCAATGGACAATACTTAACTGCCAAAGACAAAGCAGCCATATTTGTTATAAAGGCCAGCAGATTCTGATTACTGAAAAGGTAATCAGACTATTTTGACCTGCAGGAATTTTTGGTAGTGACTAATTCTTGTCGTTACCAGAAATGAAAACGATGAGCAGCCTACTAAAACATTGCTTCATTTATAAAACAAAAACTGCAGGTCTGGTAGTTAAAAACCTGACTTGAGCCACTTAGTGAAGAGTGATGGATTTCTACCTAGTTTTTAGACCTAAACCAGTTCACAGAGTTAGAACCCCTTGATTGAAGGGGAGGCCAGGTTCTTTTGAAGAAGGATGCTATAGCAGAACCAAATATATAATGTAAAATTTCCCTTGATTCTTTCCCAAAGGGTGACTTACTACCATGATTGTGCACTGGGAATAAGGAAATACCTAGACCGTGACTGTGCTCTGGGAAAAAGGAAATACCCAGACTTTTCAGGTATTCCTAGATACTTAATATGAACTGATGCCATTCCTGGGCACTCCAAACCCACTGTACTGTACCAGTCAAATGGGAGCTTATGGTGGCCAGGTGATAGATAGAGGCTTAGATAGAGGTAGAAGTTAGCTGGTGATTTCTTCCCTGGTTCCTGAATGTAGAGTTGGAATAGACATACTTGGCAATTGGCAAAATCTCTGTTTCTTGCTACCATGTCAAGCTTTACCCCTTTGAGTTTGTTATTGTCTATGAATTTTTTTTTTTTTTTTTGAGACAGAGTTTTCATCTTGTTTCCCAGGCTGGAGTGCAATGGCATGATCTTGGCTCACTGTAACCTCCACCTCCCAGGTTCAAGCGATTCTTCTGCCTCAGCCTCCCGAGTAGCTGCAATTACAGGTATGCACCACCACGCCTGACTAATTTTGTAGTTTTAGTAGGGATGGGGTTTCACCATGTTGTTTAGGCTGGTCTCAAACTCCTGACCTCAGGTAATCCACCTGCCTTGGCCTCCCAAAGTGCTAGGATTACAGACATGAGCCACTGGGCCCAGCCCCTTGTCTATGATTTTTTAAAAAATGTAGTAATTTTTAATTCATTAAGCCAAATTTATGTGTACTTATTAATTTAAGCATGTGCATTTTTTTGGGGGGATTTTTAAATTTTAATTTTAAGTTATGGAGTGCATGTGCAGGGAGTGCAGGTTAGTTACTTAGGTAATCATGTGACATGGTGGTTTGCTGCACCTATCAACCCATCACCTAGGAATTAAGCCTTGCATGCATTAGCTATTTATCCTGATATTCTCCTTCCCCGCTGGCAGGCCTCGGTGTATGTTGTTCACCTCCCTGTGTCCATGAGTTCTTATTATTCAGCTCCCCATTTATAAGTGAGAACATGGGGTGTTTGTTTTTCTGTTCCTGTGTTAGTTCGCTGAGAATGATGACTTCCAGCTCCATCCATGTTGCTGCAAAAGACATGATTTCATTCCTTTTTATGGCTGCATAGTATTCTGTAGTGTATATGTACCACATTTTCTTTATCCAGTCTATCATTAATGGGCGTTTGGGTTGATTCCATGTCTTTGCTATTGTAAATAGTGCTGCAATGAACATACATGTGCATGTATCTTTATAATGGAGTGATTTATATTCCTTTGGATATATGCCCAGTAATGGAATTGCTGGGTCAAATGATATTTCTGGTTCTAGATCTTTGAGGAATCGTCACATTGTCTTCCACAATGGTTGAACTAATTTACATTCCCACCAACAGTGTAAAAGCGTTCCTATTTCTCCACAGCCTCACAAGCATCTGTTGTTTCCTGACTTTTTAATAATTGCCATTCTGACTGGTGTGAGATGGTATCTCATTGTGGTTTTGATTTGCATTTCTCTAATGATCAGTGATGTTGAGTTTTTTTTCATATGGTTATTGGCCACATAAATGTCTTCTGAGAAGTGTCTGTTCATGTCTTTTGCCCACTTTTTGATGGGCTTGTTTGTCTTTTTCATGTAAATTTGTTTAAATTCCTTGTAGATTCTGAATATTAGGGCTTTGTCAGATTGCAAAAATTTTCTTCCATTCTGTAGGTTGCCTGTTCACTATGATCATAGTTTCTTTTGCTCTGCAGAAGCTCTTTAATTAGATCCCATTTGTCAATTTTTGTTTTTGTAAGCATGTACATTTTTTATGACAAGAAAATTTATACTTCTGAAGTCTTTTTTACTCAAAACTTAAAAGTGAAACTGAAAAAATCTAGTTTATTGTAGTATTTTATCAATTTTCTAGATGTTTATAATTTTTCATAACAAAACCGTTTGGAAAAAACAAATTAAAGTTTGATTTGATCAAAATTTTTCAAGAAAATTGTTTATAAACTTTAAAAGAAGATGTTCTAACAACTACCCTTGAAAACAACTATTTTGTATTTTGAGTTTACTTTTTTTTGAGAAAAATAATTGTGCCACATGCCATTATTGTAATATGTATTGTTTTAAGCCCGAGAATGGAAAAGAGATATTGTTATTTGAGTTATCATTAGAATAATTTCAAAACAGAAATCACTCTGGCTAGCACTTTCTTGGTATTATGAAGCCTTTGATATTTTTGATCCAGAGGTTCTATGGATCCAAGTGCATTAATTAATTAGAACTCATTTTAGGGTAGGGGTATTTCTTTTTGCCAGACACCTGGTTATTTAGATGGGCAATGGTGTCTTGCTCTTAAACGTTAAACTCAATCAAATTCCCTCCTTCCTTCCTCTTCAAACCAAAGGAACCACTATTCTGTATTTGGTACTTATCATTTCATGCCAAATGCATGCCATTATTTTAACTACACTTGTATTCATCCCATAACAATATAGTGGAGTTTCAAAACTTCAAATAAATGTTAGTACTTTACTTATCCTTCTGCCACTGTGAGGTTTTCCTATTTTAGTACATGTGGTTGTGTGTTGTTCTTTTTATAGCCATGTGGTTTTCCAAAGTATAAATATACCACAAATTACATACCTGTTCTGTCATTGATGGGCATTTATGTTGTATCCAAATGTGTTACTCTTACAAATAATGTTTGTATATGACTCCTTGGGCATATTCGCAAAAATTTCTTTAGCAGCAGAACTGCAACTTATAGGATCTATGCATCTTCAACTTTATCAGATGTTCTCAAATTGTTCTCCAAAGTGACTTGCACCAAACTGCACATGGGGTTACTATTACTCGATTTTAAAATTTTTATTTATTGGATGGATATGTAAAAAATCTCACTGTAGCTTTCATTAGTGTTTCCCTCATTACTAGTAAAGTCAAGTACTTTTTCCAATTTTTGCCCATTATTCTTTTGGACTGTTTTTCTTGCCAAAGTTTTTTTAAAAAATATATTTGGGATATTAATCATTTGCTACATAACAGAGTTTCAGATAAGTTTTCTTAGTCTATGTCTGGTCTTTTGAAAATGGGGACTCTTAATGTTCAAAAATTTTAAATTTTTATAAATTACTTTCTTATGGTTTATTTTAGGAGATCTTGTAGAGCTTTTTCCTTTTTTTAACTTTTAAGTTCAGAGGTACATGTGCAGGTTTGTTATAGGTAAACTCATGTCGTGGGGGTTTGTCGTACAGATCATTTTGTCATTCATGTACTAAACCTAGTACTGATTGGTTATTTTTCCTGATTCTCTCCCTCCTCCCACTTTCCTCTCTCCACTAGGCTCCAGTGTCTGTTGTTCCCTTCTATGTGTCCGTGTGTTCTCAGCATTTAGCTGCCACTTATAAGTGAGAACATGAGCAGGTATTTGGTTTTCTGTTCCTGCATTAGTATGCTAAGGATAATGGCCTCCAGCTCCATGCATGTTCCTGCAAAGGACATGATCTAATTCATTTTTATAACTGCATAGTATTCTATAGTATATATGTGTACCACATTTTCTTATCCAGTTTATCATAGATGGGCATTAAGGTTGTTTCCATGTCTTTGCTATTATTAATAGTGCTGCAGTGAACATATGCATGGATGTGTCTTTATGATAGAAGTATTATATTCCTTTGGGTATATACCCAGTAATGGAATTGCTGGGTTGAATGGTTTTTCTGTCTTTGAGCAATTGCCACACTGCTTTCAACAATTATTGAACTAAATTACACTCCCACTAACAGTGTGTAAGTGTTCCTTTTCCTCTGCAACCTTGCCAGCGTCTATTATTTTTTGACTTTTTAATAATAGCCATTCTAACTGGTGTTAGATGGCATTTCATTGTGGTTTTGATTTGCATCTCTCTATTGATCAGTTATGTTGACTTTTTTTAAATATGGTCATTGGCCGCATAAATGTCTTCATTTGAGAAGTGTTTATCTCTTTTGCCCACTTTTTAGTGGAGTTGTTTGCTTTTCTCTTGTCAATTTGTTTAAGTTCCTTATAGATGCTGGATGTTAGACCTTTGTCAGATGCATAGTTTGCAAAATTTTTCTCCCATTCTGTAGGTTGTCCGTTCATTTTGATGATAATTTATTTTGCCGTGCAGAAGCTCTTAAGTTTAATTAGATCCCATTTGTCAATTTTTGCTTTTGTTGCAATTGCTTTGGTATCTTCATCATGAAATCTTTGTTTCTATGTCCAGAATGATATTGCCTAGTTGTCTTCCAGGATTTTTAGAGTTTTACATTTAGGTCTTTAATCCATCTTGAGTTGATTTTTGTATATGGTGTAAGGAAGGGTCCAGTTTCAATCTTCTGCATATAGCTAGCCAGTTACTCCAGCACTATTTATCGAATAGGGAGTCCTTTCCCCACTGGTTGTTTTTGTCAACTTTGTCAAAAATCAGACGGTTGTAGATGTGCAGGCTTATTTCTGCGCTCTCTATTCTGTTTCATTGGTCTATGTATCTGTTTTTGTACCAGTACTGTGCTGTTTTGGTTACTGTAGCTCTGTAGAATAGTTTGAAGCAGGGTAGTGTGATGCCT
Organism: Colobus angolensis palliatus; assembly: GCF_000951035.1. Lineage (NCBI taxonomy): Eukaryota > Metazoa > Chordata > Mammalia > Primates > Cercopithecidae > Colobus > Colobus angolensis. The sequence continues at coordinate 1,641,537 of NW_012117611.1, forward strand.
CCAGCTTTGTTCCTTTTGCTTAGGATTGCCGTGGCTATTTGGGAAAAAGTTTTCTTATTTTTTTAAATTTGTTTAAGCTCTTCTATATAAAAATTTCCTTTTAATATGTAGGGTTTTAGTTATCTTGAGATAACTGGATAACCAGTTACTAACAAACTTTTTTTTTTTTTTTGATATTTCAGCTTTTCCTTATGGTGAAATATCAAGTTTCTCAATACATACCTGTTTTTGGTTCTTTCTTCTGTTCTATTTACTTCTGAGGTCATAGTATACCATTTAAACTGTATTATAAGTCTTCATGTTAGGTAGGGTAAGCCCCTTCTCCCCATCATATTTTTCATATATATATATTTTTTTCAAAATGGTTTTGGCTATTAGTGGCCCTTTGATTTTTTTCATATAAATTTTAGAATCAGCTGGTTGAATAAGTAAAATTTTCTTTGGATTTTTAGTTGAAACTGTATCAGTTTTACAGATTAATTTGGACAGAATGTATGTCTTTATGTTAATTGGTCTCCTCTAATGTAATTCCGTAAAGTCTTATAATATCTCACATATCCTTTGCTACATTTATTTCTAGGTACCTGACATTTTTGTTGCTATTATTACAAAGGGTATTTCTTAAAATTATATTATACAGCTCTTTATTCCTAGTTTAGGAATATTTTGGGTACATTACATCCAATTACTGTAATAATTTGTCTATAGTTTCTTGTAGGTTTTTTTTTTTTTTTTTTGAGATGGAGTCTCGCTCTGTCACCCAGGCTGGAGTGCAGTGGCCAGATTTCAGCTCACGGCAAGCTCCGCCTCCCGGGTTTACGCCATTCTCCCGCCTCAGCCTCCCGAGTAGCTGGGACTACAGGCACCCGCCACCTCGCCCGGCTATTTTATTGTATTTTTTAGTAGAGACGGGGTTTCACCGTGTTAGCCAGGATGGTCTCGATCTCCTGACCTCGTGATCCGCCCATCTCGGCCTCCCAAAGTGCTGGGATTACAGGCTTGAGCCACCGCGCCCGGCCTCTTGTAGGATTTTTATGTAGGTGGTCACACTGTCTGATAATAATGTCAATTTTTGTCTCCCTTATTTCCAGCCCTTCCATATTTTTATCTTTTCTTGTTTTGCTTCATGGTTAGGACAACCTCTAGTACCACGTCAACTAATGTAGTGATGGGGAGTACTTTGTATCTGCTTTTAATGGCAATGTTTCTAACAGTTCACCATTGACCATATCTTTGCTTGTAATCAATGGTTAGGAATTTGTCTTTGATTCCAGCACCTAACCTGATATCTGATACAGAGAAGGTGCCCACTGAATAATTGTTGATTTAAATTCTATTATTCTTTCTACTATATGGGCATATATTAGGTAAGAGCATTTCTGTCAGGCATAAAAATCTCAGAATATTATACGCCTAAATGCAAAGCGATTAAAGCTTGCAATCTGGTGTAACATCTTAAATTATCCAGAAGAGATGTCAACTTGAATATTTAAGAATCTTTTTAATCTCTGTGATAAACAGGAAGAAATTACTCTGCAACGGAGGAGAATTAATTTATGACAAAATTGCTGTTTTTAAACATCTGTTAATGTCAACTCACTAGGCATAAACATTTAAATGTCAAACATGTCATTCAGAAGCTATGTTTTTGTGTATGCCTTCTTCAAAAACAAAAACCAATACTAGGCATTTGGAGACGGAAGTCAGATTCCACAGTTCTGCTACTGTCTTACCTTTCTATTGCTGTGTAACAAATTATTACAAAGTGAGAAGCTTAAAACATTGCTAATTTATTGTCCCGGGATTTCCAGGGTGAGGAGTCTGGGCACAGGTTAGCTGCATTCTCTGTTTGAGTCTTAAGGGCTGCAATCCCAGTGACAGCTGTGCTGTGGTTCTTATCTGGGTTTGGGGTCCATTTACAAGCTCATTCAGGTTGCTGACAGATTTTAATTTCTTGCAGCTCCAGGACCGATGTCCATGTTTTCTTACTAGCTGTTGTCTGGGCACCTCACTAAGCAGTTAAAGGCCATCCCTCTCTGTAGATAGCTTGCAACATGGCTACAGTATTTGCTTTCTTTCTCTTAAGCCAACCAGAGAAAATTCTTGCATTGAAGGGATCACCTGATTAGGTCAAAACAACTAAGGTAAACTACCTTTTGATTTACTCAGTTAACAGATTTGGGACCTTTATTATATCTGCAAAATCTCTTTTGTCATGCAGTGTAACAATCACTGAATATAAGGAGAATCTTATATTCGTAGGTTCTCCCCACACACAAGGGAATAGGGTTATACAGGATGAGGGGCAATGGGATCATTTTAGGATTCTGACTCTCATATGTCCTGCATATATGTAGAGTGTCACTCTCCTCTTCCACTCTCTCAGAGGAGCATTTTCTTTCTTGTTTCGTGGCATCATCTGAAGGTGTCAATGAATTTTTTTTTCTAAATATTTGCATATACCTTAAACTGCCATATGCCTTACATTGATAGTTTGGTTTCAGCCTCATTTCTTAGGTAAGGCTGGGGACCATCTTTTTCATGTGCTCTTCAGTAGCTGGATAATTTATGAATTTTAATCCAAGAGCTTCTGAGTTTCACTGGTTTACAGCTGATGTTTCGGCTATATTCAAAGCCACATGTACACACACACATCCAGCCATGCCCATGATATATTTGGTAATTTACTGTAAAGTTTTACTAATGTCTTGCTGTTAGCGCAATAGTTTCTGGTATAATTTTATTCTTTTGCAGTTTGAATATGTTAGAGTGTTTACAAAGTTATGAGAGCATTAGATAATCCTAAAGTGACAGAAAAAACATTTTTATAGTATTTTGTTTTACCTTTGGGAGATGTGGTTTTTATTATTATTATTATTATTTTTTTTGAGACGGAGTCTCGCTCTGCCGCCCGGGCTGGAGTGCAGTGGCCGGATCTCAGCTCACTGCAAGCTCCGCCTCCCGGGTTCCCGCCATTCTCCTGCCTCAGCCTCCCGAGTAGCTGGGACTACAGGCGCCCGCCACCTCGCCCGGCTAGTTTTTTGTATTTTTTTAGTAGAGACGGGGTTTCACCGTGTTAGCCAGGATGGTCTCGATTTCCTGACCTCGTGATCTGCCCGTCTCGGCCTCCCAAAGTGCTGGGATTACAGGCTTGAGCCACCGCGCCTGGCCGGTTTTTATTATTAATACCTACATTTCTATTTATTAGTCATACCTACATTTACAGTTTACAAGGCATCATGCTACATATGTATCTCATAATGCTTAGCAGCAGTTTTGTAAGTGAGGAAAGGAATACCAAGGTTGGTGCTTCCTCAAATTATGCAGGTAGAATTGGGTAGAACTGGGAATTCAACCAAGGAATTTTGAGTTCAAGCTCTTTCATATAAACTTTTCACTGCCATGTGAGTAGAAAGAGTTTATAAATATAGCTCATATTTTCATAAAATAATAGAGATACAACTTTATAGAATTGGAGGGATATAATCTTATTTTATGCAACTCTGAACTCATTTCAAAGAATGACTCTTTCATTTTCCTCTAGATTTATGTACAAGTCTTTATGAATTGATTTTATTTTCTATTATGCCCTATCATTTATAATTTGGCATATGCTTCTTGTCTGCTTCATATTTTCCTTGTATTTTTTATGAGGCTACAAATCTTATTTATAAAGGGAACAAATGTAAAACAGTCCAGTTAACAGATTTATTCAAGGATTTCTCAGCCTTTCACACTTAGACTATTCCTTAACATTTCATTGTCTAGAGACAAATTTTCTAAGAAAGAATGACAAAAATATTCAGAGTAGAAAATTCATGAGCTTTGGAGATTGATGAAGACATTATGCTTGGCAAGAGGCTTTTGTTAAGTAGATGGAACTTACAAATACAGAGAGAGACGGTAGAAGTGGGTCGATATCAGGTAACTTTTAAAATTCAGTTATTTTAAATAGGTAATATGGGCAGATGATAAATTAAAATAAGTAAAATGAGTGTAGGAAAAAATGAGTTTTTCTTTCAATTCTGTGTTCCAGTCCCTGTCAGTAGTATGATGGCTTGCAGTGAGAATTTGCAGAAATTTAGTCGTTTTTTCAAAATGGGAAACAAGATTTGCTAGTGTTTGAAAGCGTAATAGAATTTAAGAAGGAGTGGGAAATGGCAGTAAAGTGCGTTTGCATGCATACCAAGAAAAACTTCTGGACATCTCATATCCAAAAGGATTTTGCCCTTGAACTGATACAATGTTGAATGACTGAGAGAACTTATACTATTTGTATACATGTTTGCTGTATTCAGCACAAAATGACAAACATTTCTCAATTATTGAGCTGCTTCTACCATGTTCTTGTTGTATTTATTAATAGAGTACCACTCCTTCAATCATCTTTACTTATCTCAGTTACACTGTGGAATCCACCTATGCTATGTCATTATAGAATCAGGATGCTGTGGGTAGAATTGTGTCACTTAAAAAGATACGTTGAAGTTCAAACCTCTGGAACTTATGAATGTGACCTTAGTTTCGAAACAACATCTTTGTACATATAATCAAATTAAGATGAGGTTAAGATTGGAGTAGGCTCTAAATATAATGACTAGTGTCCTTCTAATAAGGCCATATGAGGGTAAAGGTGCACACAGAAAAATACCATGTAGTGGCTGGGACAGAGATTGGAGTAATACAATTGCAAGGCAAGGAATGTCAGGGACTGCCAGTGATCACCAGAATCTAGGAGAAAATCATGGAACAGATTCACCTGTAGAGCCTTCAGAGGAAACCAGCCTTGCTGATACTTTGACTTTGGACTTACTTCTAACCTGTAGAAATGGGAGAATATTTTTCTGATATTTTAAGCCACGTAGTTTGTGGTGCTTTGTTATGGCAGCCCTAGGAAACTAACACAGGAGGAAAGGCAGGAAGAAAACTTCTTTTTTTTTTTTTTACTGAGAAGCTGTTTATGTGCTAGGTACTATGCCATACACACATTATGCCATTACTGTTCTTCTCACAACTGCCTTGCAGGGTAGATATTATTCCCATTTTATAGCTACAAAACCTCAGGCTCAGAAGTCTTGAGTAAGTTTTCCAAAGTTATGCAGTAAATGGTCTCTATCTGGTAAAGAAGGCATTATAGCACATTATTCCTGATGATCTCTCATTTACAAAGGGACAGCTAAACTTAGAGATGTTTTTAGCCACCTGGGGCTTCCCAGATGGTTGATTTTAGGAGAATTAGAAGCAAAAAATGTATCTCCTGCTAATGCCTAAAATTTCACTGTTTTTTATTATTAATATTTATTTTTATAATGTAAATATTCCTAGAAGAAATAACATATGCCCCTGGAAACATAAATTTATTAGGTGTTTTTGTTTTTTTTCTGATGCCACAGAAGCTCTACAGCTTAAGACCATTGGATACGTGGTGAAAAGATGGGCACAGATTAGTGAAAAAGTATAGAAAGAGAAGGTAGAGTATCAATATAAAATAAATCCTCCCCACTTTAGGATTTTGTTAAGGTCTGGCAAATATTTCTTATGTATTTGTTTATCCTTAATCACTTTTGTTGTTAGGGCTGACATCATCTTCACTGGATATTTGTATTTGTAATAGTGTTAAATATAAGGACTAAGTTGGAATATTTGGTAGAGGTAGGGTAATAGAATATATGCCTGACACATTACCTGGCTCAAGCAACTGTGTGATATTCTAAATGCAGTTGAAAAAATGTAATGTAATGTAGTTGTGTTGTTTGTTTGGGGTTTTTTTTTGAGACAGAGTCTCGATCTGTCACCAGGCTGGAGTGCAGTGGTGTAATCTCGGCTCACTGCAACCTCTACCTCTTGGGTTCAAGTGATTCTCCTGCCTCAGCTGCCCAAGTAGCTGGGGCTACAGGCGCGCACCACCAAGCCCAGCTAATTGTTGCGTTTTTAGAAGAGAGGGGGTTTCACCATGTTGACAAGGATGTTTCTCGATTTCTTGACCTTGTGATCCGCCCACCTTGGCCTCCCAAAGTGCTAGGATTACAGGCTTGAGCCACCGTGCCCGGCCAGTTGTGTTTTATTCTGCATACAGTACATTTTTACTGTATGGAATTTAGAAAACATAGATAAGAGAAAAGAAGAAAATGACTAATCACACCATCCTAAGTCTGGCAAAGCTGTATTTCAGTATGTGTTTTCAGGACATATTGTATGAATACTTAAAAATTAAATGGGATAATATCAGCTTATATTTTTGAACTACTGGAAAGTTTTCAAATAAAATAAAAGTAAATGAAGGAATACAAATATGGTATGCCTAATACAGTTTAATGATTATTTGAATTTCTGCAAATAGGCTTTTCTTGTTTTAGGTACAGCTACTCATTGAAGACTAAGTAAAAGGACATTTTAAAGATTTGTTCTCATTTTCTGCAGAACTTAAAATCTCATCCCAGGACTCAGAGTAGAGTCTGTCTTACTTTATTGGTCATCAGTCTATATTCCTGAGACTGACCTCATCCAGTATAGCTAAGTGATGAAAGTGATGATTTTCTTTTGCTTTTCCCATCTTTCCATTTTTATAGTTTCAAAGTGAAATTATCATAGAATGTGCATTATAGCTAAATCACAAGTTGGCTGCTTGACAAAAGTAAGATAGAGTCAAACCACTTAGATTTTTAGAGGTTTTGATTGTAATGAATGTTATTTTTATTACTATCAAATATAGATCTGTACTTCATTTCTAAATCTGTACTTCATGTGTCTCAGAGGTCTTTTGGAAGAAAACTGATGTGTTGTGCTCAGTGGAATGGTGATAACTCCTGGGGTAATGTGGCATCATGATGGCTAAGAATCTTACCTGTAGTGTATTGCACTTGCAACAGGTAGAAGGTAAAATATTAGCAGCTACAGTAATAGAAGATGTGGGGGAAATAATAAAGACTGTATAATTGTCTGGCCTTTGCTAACTGCCTTAAAAGGCTTGATGAAGGATAACCACAGGGTCAGGTCAGCCAACCATCAATCAGGACACTGTGAAACCCAGCAGGCCTTCAAGGCCTTCAAGTTTTTGAAGTGATCTTTATCTCCTGCAGCCAAAGAATAGATTGAGACTGGAATTTAATTGTGAGGGTAGTCAAGATGCAAGGGAGATGGAGCGAGAAGCCTTGGCAGGTTTCCTAAATTAGATTCAGGGCTCAGATCATGGAAACTTGAGAACCGGAATGAAGACATTTGGTGGATGTGCCAGAGAATTTTGAACCTTTTATTCTCCTATGCTGGCAGAGGTGACCCCCACCTACTGGCTAGAGGCGAGTATCCTCTCCTTGCCTGGGGAGAAAGAAAACTTTGCGTGAAAGACCTCAACACAGGCAGATGCCTTGCAAAATGATGTATATTTTCCTTCCTTCTCTCATTGTCTAGAGGCTAGAAAGAAATAAAGGTCAAATCTGAGCATTACTTGAGGAGAAAAGTCTGGGGGGAATAGTTTACTCCTTAAAGGATTGCAGGATCTGGATAGGCTGTACCAACAGGAACTAGGTAAACAGGTGTGGAAGTAGATCTTGTGGCCATTAGCCAGGGGCTTGGTGCAGAATATAAGGCTGGTAAGTGGAGAGTTTATTGACTTGGGTTCACCTTCCCATGACTCAAGATTTAACATCCTAGTGAAAACACCTGGAGTCCATCATAATGCCCTGCTAGGATGGCTCTTTGAGACTAGTTAGAGAAGCCAGAATCTTTTGACAGAGTATTGAGGAATGGAGTCAGAAGCTCAGGGAAGTGGAAATGTTAGAATGGATTTATTATATGAGACTAGAAAACTCTCAATACTGCCTCTGTTCCTGGGAGAGCCTTGATGACGCTTCATTCACTAAAGCAATAAGGAACGCACCTTGAGGCAGACGTTGGCATCTTCGAGAAGCTGTGTAGTTACTATCCTCTTTACACTATGGTTGAGAGTTGGGGATTGGTGTCTGTGGTTTCCTGGACAAAATGGGAATGGTAGGATTCCAGAATTTCTGAGGCCAAATGGTGGTACCTTAGACATAATAAATGGGCAAAAAGGCCAGATGAATGACCAGGAGGCCTTGACACACTGGGACCTGTGGCAAGGGTTCATACCTCATAGTGCTCCCGACAGAAGAGACATGGAAAGCCCATTAGGGTACAGCTTATTAACTTCAACAAACGGAAAAAAAAGAGTTGTGAACAGAAGACTGATGTCAGATGGGATATGGACTATGAAAAATAGATTCCGGACTGAGCTAGAGAGATCTGAGCTAGTTCACAGAGCCAGAGCCCATTCATTGAAGGGAAGGCTGGGTTCACTTGAGGAAGGATGCTGAGAGGTTACTTCATGTGTATGCCATAAATATGTCTCCATTCCTGCCCCAAAAGGACTTAAAGCCATATATCAGATTACATGTTGAAAAAAGGCCTTTCAAAGGACTTTGGATAAATGATCTGAGCTGGCACTTAAAATAAAATAGGGGACATTTTAAACAGGAATATTACTATGATCCCTAGTTAGAGTGACACCTTGGAAGAGCAGATGCTAAATAGAGTCCTGACCTAAATATATCTTAGAGTGAGCCCAACTCCCCATACCAAGAAAAAGAATCCGAAGGGAAACTGCAACCTGGGAGAAATTGCAGAGGTTAGTGCTACTCCCAAAGACTTAAAGAATGCAGGGTTCCTTCCAACACATTATTTTCCAATTCATCTGTTTGACCCATGCAACAACGATAGGAATTTTGGTAGATAGTGGTGGACTACCACAAACTTAACCAGGTGGTGGGCACAATTGCAGTGGTGTCAGGCATTTTATTTCCAGTAGAATCAACTAATATAGCCTCTGGTACTTGGTATTGGTCTAACAACTGCATTGTTTTTAATCTCTGTCAATCAAGAGTTTCATAATTAATTCACTTTTATGTTAGATGGACAATAGTATACAGTCACTATTTTCCACAGGGCATTATTAACACTCCTGTTGTCTATGCAAATGTAGTCTGCAGGGACTCTGATTATTTTCATATTTCACAGATCATTTCATTTGTCCACTACATTGATGCCATTGTGCCAACTGGTCCGTGTCTGGTGGTGATGATGGATCTGATGTGCAGGAAGAAGAGAGTACCCTAGTTGTCCCAGTAAGGCACATTTGTGTCAGAAGCTGGGAGAAAGACCCTATAAAGTTTCAGAGTTTCAGAATAGCAATGATGGTGGAGGTGAAGACTTGTATCTAAGCTTAATAACGTGAAGGCCCACTCATCCCAGCTGATCTGGCTACTAGTGCTGCTGAATGCTGGGCCTTTCAGAAGCAGCGATCAATGATATGTTCCCATCTCTCAAGGAGATTAACTAATCACTCGATGTCAAATTGATTACATCAATCCCTTTCCATCCTGAAGATGAAACTGATTCTTCAATTACTATCTTTTCTAGATATGGGTTTCCTTCCTTGATAACAGGGTTTCTGCAACACCTCATTCAAGCTCTTACAGAATGTATGATTTACAAAAGCAATATTGTAAACATCCTGTCAGATCAAGAGCCTAATTTCATAGAGAAAGAGGTGAGCAAGCAAGTGTGTGGGCAAATAGTCTTCTGGTCCTGCCACATACCACATCCCTCGAAAAAAACTAGATGATTAAAATTTTGGAGTGGTTTAGTCAATGATCTTCAGAATTGCCTTAAATCATTAGTGATATATAACGAGATGTCTCTCATGGCTAAAATATCCAGGAAGCAAGACATGGAAACAGAATTGGTTCCTCTCCCCATCATCCTGAGGTCCACCTCAGGATGGAATTCACGTTTTCCCTTTTTAAACAAATTAGCTCTGCTGTATTAGGAAATATTTGTCCTCAGCAATATGGTAAGTGCCCACTAAACCTGCAATTGTGACTACTTCAAAAGGGTCAAAAGTGATTCCTATGTTATGGGCTCCTCATGCCAGTAGAATGGCAGCCAAAAAAGAAGTATATTCCTGGGGGAAGTGAGCCCCATGATCCTGAAGAGCTAGAGTTGCTACTACACGGTAGAACTCACGAGATGCACTTGTGTGTTCACGTCTGGTGACGATGATGAACCAGCAATTGCAGTGACCATAGCATGGTAAGAACAAAACAACTAAGAACTCAGAATCAGCTGAAGGTTTGGGTAACTCCATTAGGCAAACACCCTATATCAGCAAAAGAGGCACTGAGCAACCTGATGGACAAAAGGGAGAGAGAAATTATAAAGTGTAATAGAGAAGTGAAAAAGTGAATATGAATTATGATTTGGGTACCAGTTGCAGCATTTGTAGTTTCTGCCTGTAACTGTTGTATATGAAGCTTTTTGAAGAGGTCACCACCTTGAACACTCAGTGATGAATTGCATTTCATGTAGGGTACAAGTGGCTCTCAAGGGTGCCAGGGGTGGACTGCATCAAGAGGATGTGTCCCACCTCACATGCTCTGAGCTATACCTTTGTATCTAGCTGTGGCTGGGGAGGATAGTTCCATGCATGTTTTGACTCATTTTGTACTGACAATATCTTGCCTCAGATCTCTGTTGTATGTCTTTGATCTCAGGCCTAGGGTTCCTCTGATGCTGAGGATGAAGGAGGTGTAAAATAGGCAGTTGAAATAGGGATCCAGATCGTAGGAGGTCGATCTGGTGAGGTAAGTGTGTTTCTTGACTGCAGAAGGAATCTAAAGACCTGAGAAGGAAAAATTTCTCTAGGGAGAATTGCAACAGTGAAGTTAGACAGTCATAGGGAAGAGTCCCAAAGAATATTTAAAACACTTACAGTCAAGGGACAGGTAATACATATGTGAGGAGAAAAGATTGGCAAAGAAGCTTGAAGAGCAGTCTGCAATAATACTGGGAGAATGCGTCATATTTTTGTTCAAGGATGACCTAACTTGGCTGAACTCTCCATTTTACGTGAAAAACAGAAAAAATACTTTATATGCATTGCTGTTTATGATTTATACAGCCATTCTATATGTTTTTACAATTGATATATTAAAAATATATAATAATCTCAGCTGTCAATATTATCCCATTTTAGATCTAAGTATGTTGGATCTCTGACTTTCTTGATAAATAGTGGAGTGCTAGATGTTAAAGCAAAGCCTATCCCTTGTTAAACTGCAGATTCCAAGTTTGCAGCTTTAGGCTTTACATATTCCTATTAGGCCTGCCATCACAGCCTTGTGATGATCTGTATGTCTTAAGTGGGGCAAAGACATTTCTAGCTATGCCTTTATTTTTTTATTTTTTTATTTTTTTCGAGACAGAGTCTCGCTCTGTCGCCCAGGCTGGAGTGCAGTGGCTGGATCCCGGCTCACTGCAAACTCCGCCTCCCGAGTTTATTCTCCTGCCTCAGCCTCCCAAGTAGCTGGGACTACAGGTGCCCGCCACCTCACCGGGCTAGTTTTTTGTATTTTTTTTAGTAGAGACAGGGTTTCACCGTGTTGGCCAGGATGGTCTCTATCTCCTGACCTCGTGATCCGCCCGTCACGGCCTCCCAAAGTGCTGGGATTACAGGCTTGAGCCACCGCACCCGGCCAATGCCTTTATTTTAATCAGTGTATGTTAATGCACCTGTGTGTAAAAGCGTTTATCAGTTACCCAAATGCATTGTATAAATTTTAGGTAGAAGCCTCAAATGTTAGATTAACAAATATTGTTTCCCTTTTGGTAACTTATGGACTGACTTATGGACTGAAATGAATGTATAAGGTTTAAAAAAGTGCACACAAAAGATGAAATAGTCATACTGATACTGGAATTCCTTTGAATAAATTTATATGTGTAGGACATAGAAAGTAGAATACAAATTAACACATTTTCAATACAAATCTTCAATTTTTTTGTCTGTTCTAACTAGGTAGATAGATAATGTTCAAAGATATTTCTCTTGGGAGGAAAAAGATCATACTAAATTTTGTAAAGACATACATTTTTGTAGCAGCAATAGTCAAATTTGTCACGTTTCTCAATTTCAGTGACTGCAGCCAGAAATGAACAAAATATCTACCCTCCTAATTTGGCATTAAAAATGCAAGGCAAGGTGCAGTGGCTCATGCCTGTAATCCTAGCACTTTGGGAGGCCAAGGCGGGTGGACCACTTGAGATCAGGAGTTCAAGACCAGGCTGACCAACATGGTGAAACCCCATCTCTACTAAATATACAAAAATTAGCTGGGTGTGATGGCGGGCGCCTGTAATCCCAGCTACTCAGGGGTCTGAGGGAGGAGAATTGCCTGAATCTAGGAGGCAGAGGTTGCAGTGAGTAAAGATCATACTATTGCGCTCCAGTCTGGGCAACAAGAGCAAAACTCCATCTGGGGAAAAAAAAAACAAAAACAAAAAGCAAAAACAAACAAATAAAAAAACACCCAAAAAAACAAAACACAAATAAGACTCTAGAGGGCACTCTACTCACATTGTTTTTCAAGAAGTCTTTTTAAATGTAACCTGAAGGCAGATTTTTAAAAGTCATCGTGAATACTTCCAAGAAGGTTAGAATTCTTACACAAGATCTTGAATATCAGTTGTCAGCATGGAGCAGTGGGATTTTCGTGTTATCTTTGAAGTGTTTCAGTTGGGATGGTTTAAGTTTTTTAATGCCTAGGATACAATTAATTCTGCAAAAGAGTATACTTACATTTAAAAAGTTAGAGTTACAACATGTATAGGTATGATTGTTATCCCTACATTACTTTATGACATTTTACTTAATTACCTTGCATAATTGTTATTACTACTACTGTCATTATTATTATTGTAGACATGAAATCAGAATTTTGAGATGCTTTCTGGGGAATGAGATTGTCAAAGTGTTTTGATTCAAGTAACCCTGTTCTTCCCCTTTTCCATGCACATGAAACATATATAGGAGGGCCTCATTCCTGGGTTATAGTAGGTGCTAACTGAATGTTCCTTAAGTCTGAATCTGAAGTTAAAAAAATAACTTTTAATATTATTGAATACATCACACTACATATTTGTATCTGTGCTGTCTTCTTTGGGCCATTCAGGGTAAGAACCTGGTCTCCTGGGATTTAATTTAGCCCAGAGACCAGTTTTGCTTGTTAGTAGTTTTTAAAAATCTGAGTTAGACTGCCTTTCAGTGATTGCATTCTAAATGCTAAACAATATTTGCATTTTTCCATTGTCTGAGACCCTGTGCCCTTGTACATTTCCTCATCTACTTGGCATCTAAAGCCATGTGTGTTTTAAGCCTGTGGATAGATCTAGGATCTTTTTGCTGGCAGCAGACGTCTCTCTCTCTTTTTTTTGGAGAGAGAATCTCACTCTATCACCTAGGCTGGAGTATGATCACATCTAGGTATGATCACGGCTCACTGCAACCTCAAACTCCTGGGGTCAAGTGATCCTCTTATCTCAGCCTTCTGAGTAGCTGGGACTACAGGCATGAGCTACCATGTCTGGCTAATTAAAAAAAATTTTTTTTGTAGGCCGGGTGCATTGGCTCACACCTGTAATCCCAGCACTTTGGGAGGCTGAGGTGGGTGGATCATGAGGTCAGGAGTTCAAGACCAGCCTGGCCAAGATGGTGAAACTCTTTCTCTACTAAAAATACAAAAATTAGCTGGATGTGGTGGCATGCACTTGTAATCCCAGTTACTTGGGAGGCTGAGGCAGCGAATTGCCTAAACCTGGGAGGTAGAGGTTGCAGTGAGCTGAGATTGCGCCCCTGCACTCAAGCCTGGGTGGCAGAGTGAGACTCCATCTCAATTTTTTTTTTTTTGTATAGAGAGGGGTCTTGCTGTGTTGCCCAGGCTGATCTCGAACTGCTGGGCTCAAGAGACCCTCCCACGTTGGCCTCCCAAAGTGCTGGAATTACAATTGTGAGCCACTGCTCCCGGCCAGTAGATGTCTCTCTTGAACATCATTTCATTATTGAATAAGGTTTACCTGCCCCCTGAAACAACCTCTTAAGCTTCCTGCATCTCTCTATGTTCTACGGCTGGGACTCTATTCCTATTTGTAGGCTCAACTTTCCTACATTTGACCAAGGGGAACTGAAATGTTAGGAATAGCTCATGTTGCTTTTCCTATTCTGATTTTGGTTTCAGTGCTAATAACTTATGTTGCACAAAGCTACTACCACATACCCTGTTGCTAGGCAGTGGGTACCAAGATTGTTTTTAATATGTCTGGAATCTTATCTTGGTAACCTCTCAGCTATCCAGTTTCTTCTCAACTAAAATCTCATTTTCTTGTTCCTATGCCTGAAGATGATAGTCTCAGGCGAATTCTAGGCCACCAGAGGGGCCTGCTACCTGCTGCCACTTACACACACCTCACAATTTTTCCATTCTACATTCACATTGCGGTGTTTCCCCGCCCACTTGTAGGGACACATCTTGTTTGTCCTGATACCAGCACTTGCTCTTGTATCCTTTACCTAGTAATAATAATTGCTCATATTTAGGTGGCACTTTCAAACACTAGCTCTGATAATAACATCTATAAACTGGATATCATCACTTCGTTTGTATAGATGATAATAATGTGACTGAAAGAGTGGGATTTGCACCCATGTCTTTATATTGCAGGTATTGGGATGCTTTGTTGTTGTTTATTTAAATTAATTGCAACTGGCTTTCACTGCCTTGTCTTGAATTTTTTTTTTTTTTTTAAAGAGACAGGGTTTTGCTCTGCCACCCAGGCTGAGTGCAGTAGTGTGATTATGGCTCACTGCAGCCTTCATCTCCTGGGATCAAGTGATCCTCCTGCCTCAGCCTCCCAAGCAGCTAGGACTCCAGGCATGCACCAGTGCACCACTGCATCCAGGTAATTTTTTAATTTTTTTTTTTGTGGAGACAGGATCTTGCTTGCTCTATTGTCCAGGCTGGTCTGGTCTCAAACTTCTGGCTGTAAGGCATCCTCCAGCCTCAGCTTCCTAAATGCTGGGATTACAGGTGTGAGCCACTGTGCCCAGCCTGGACTTGTTATTACTGCATCTACTTAAGCTCTTGCCACAAGCTGTGAGGCCTTAATGTTTTTGTTCTGCTCATCTGAATCAGAGCTCCTATTCTGACTCCAACAACTGGACCATCTTATTAAGAATGAGGCTTACTACTCCCAGAGCTCAGAATGTCCCAACAAGCCCACAGAAACATCTTTTTAGCTACAGTGCTAGCTCAAACTTACCCGATGAGGATCACGTGAGGCACTTGTTGTAGGCACAGATTGCCAGGTTACCAGGTTTCTTCTCTAATATACTGTGGTTTCTCCAACATACCATGGGTTAGTAGGCTGAGGCCTAAGAGTATTTTAAACAAGTGTTCTAGTCAGTTCTTCTCTTCAAGCAAATTTGAAAATCAGCTTCCTAGAGAGAAGTCTCTCAGAAGGATGTGAGGTTAACCTGCCGATACTCACTTCCTTTCCTGGGCCTTTTTTTTCTCAGTAAATTTGGGCATCTTTCTCCCTTTTTTGTCCTCCTCTGCCCTAGCTCCTCCTGTCAATGACAGAATTTCATTTAATTGTTTATCAGCTGACTATGTAATTTGGGTTTGGAAAGCCAATTGTTCTACAGAGGCTTCTTATGTTAAATTGAATTGGAGTAAATGATTCTGAAATTGTAGCCACCAAGATGATTTAGTCTTTACTGTAACATTGTATCTTTAAAAGCCATACCCTAATGAAAGGGTTTTGGAACCAGATGGTATTCAACTTAAATCTTATCTGCTCAGAAAAAGGTGACATGTCTTTCCCTAAGTGACTCCATTTTATCCCTGCAGAAGTTGCTAGATTATCTTGATAGTCTGTCTCAATAACTATCTCAATAACTCTTAATAGACTACCTCAATAACCCTTAAATTAAATTCCATGAGGCTCTTGGCTCATTATAAAAACAAAGCGCATAAAGATACCATAGGAAAAATGACAAATTATATAATCGTTATTGTATTAAGTTGTTCTGGGAAGGTGTACACTCCAATCTAATCTAACTATGCTTTATTGGAATGAGACCAGAAATGAATTCTCATCTTGAAAACTGCTGATCCATCCATTCAGTAATCTATCTTGTCAGGATCCCTCATCTGTGCAAGCATCACCCTAATAGAGCACGTGGAAAGGTACAGGGGCACAGGTGAGCACACGCAGTGCTGTCCCTTGAGAGAAGAGACTTCCTGGGGTGAAGTCATTTTGGAGGATTTGCTGTGCTGAGGGGCTGGTCCTCAGCTGGACAGCCTTAAAAATCCTAATTTGGTCAGTTCCACAGGTGGATTCAACACTGTTAAAAACAAAGAAACTAGAAACTTTCAACAAATTCTTAAAACTAATGCATAAAATCATCATGCCAACCTGTTACTTTACCATTATCTGTGTGATAAGAACTGGAATCCAGTTATCAGCATGGCTAGGTCTACTTTGTCTCCATGCAGGCCTAGATGGAAACCAATTTACTATGAGAGAGCTTGATGGCTAAATTTACTGCTTTTTATTGACACCATCTGTGTAGGCACTGCCAATGTTTTTTAAGAGTCTCCTATGATTTTTTAGCTGATCTGTCTTTCATTCTGCTTAATACATAATTTCTTCAGCAATATTACTACCTTTAATTGGGTTATACTTATCTTTCACTGACTTGGGAATTATTCTTTTTGGGTGATTTTGCTTAATTCTTTTTTTTTCCTAGACAGAGTCTAGCTCTATCGCCCAGGCTGGAGTGCAGTGGCGCAATCTCGGCTCACTGCAACCTCTGCCTCCGGGTTCAAGCAGTTCTCCTGACTCAGCCTCCGAGTAGCTGGGATTACAGGCGCCTGCCACCACACCTACCTAATTTTTGTATTTTTAGTAGAGACGTGATTTCACTGTGTTGGCCAGGCTGGTCTTGAACTCCTGACCTCGTGATCTGCCCACCTTGGCCTCCTAAAGTACTGGGATTACAGGCGTGAGCCTCCGCACCTGGCTTTTTTTTTTTTTTTGAACCTTAGCCTCCTGGGTTCAAATGATTCTCCTGCCTCAGCCTCCCGAGTAGCTGGGACTACAGGCATGCACCACCATGTCTGTTTTTTTAAAATGTATTTTTAGTAAAGACAGGGTTTCACCACATTGGCCAGGCTGGTCTCAAACTCCTGATCTCAGGTGATCTACTTGCCTCGGCCTCTGAAAGTGCTGGGATTACAGGCGTGAGCCACCACACCCTGCTGATTTTGCTTAATTCTTAATGTAATTAGCCATGACCAATCCAACCTGTATTCTTATCCATCTAACTCTGTAGAAGAGTGGCTGAAGGTTTTTTTTTTTTTTTTTGACTATACTGTTTTAAAAATTTATCTTTTATATCCCCCATGTAGCCTATTGGAAGTTATTTTCAACCAAAGTATGACATTTCCTTCCCCAAATGGGGAAGATACAAATCACTAATTCAGCATATTCAGAAAAAGAGAAAATATATTTTAGGCAAACTCTTTACTTTGGATGACATTTAACATGAATAATAATTTACCTTGTTGAGGAGGGAGATAATATTTAAAACATGGATTTTTCTTAACTATGGAACAAGAAGCTGGCATAACCTTCACTGTTTTACCTTTTCACATTAACGATAATGTTGTACCTAGATTTAGTATATTTTGTTCTGTAGTGGCCATATATAAATTTTTTTCTTTTCATTAGAAATTGAAGACTTAAGATAATCTGCAAACATTTTTGTTTTTTGATTACTTTAGAAATCTTGAACTTTTTTCTGAGCATAATGATTTCGATAAACATGTTTCATTATTATCTGAATATCTGACAGACTTTCCATTAACATTCCAAATAGTACAATAGCTGACTTCAATTTGACAAAAAGAGATAAGTGTTCTCTGGTCGCCAATGTTATTGATGTGTTTTGAATAAGAAATGCCAACCATGCTTGAATGGCTTAGTAAAGATGAAGAAAATGTGAAAAAAGATAGATTGCTAGTGATGATTTTTTAAGTGACAGTTTTATTAGAAAGAATGCCCTCAAAGAAGTATTTCATCAGGTAAAAAGGAATATTTACATTAAAACAAATATCCATAACAGAAAGTAACTGCAAAAATACAGAAGAAGGCCGGGTGCGGTGGCTCAAGCCTGTAATCCCGGCACTTTGGGAGGCCAAGGCGGGCGGATCACGAGGTCAGGAGATGGAGACCATCCTGGCTAACATGGTGAAACCCTGTCTCTACTAAAAAATACAAAAAATTAACTGGGGTTGGTGGTGGGTGCCTGTAGTCCCAGCTACTCAGGAGGCTGAGACAGGAGAAGGGCGGGAACCTGGGAGGCGGACCTTGCAGTGAGTCAAGATCGCATCACTGCACTCCAGCCTCGGCGACAGAGTGAGACTCAGTCTCACAAAACAAAAACAAAAAGAAAAAACAAACAAAAAAACAGAAGACATGGGCATACTTGAGGAAGCAGAAATAATTTATTTCATTTGAAATTACTATACTTTCCAACATTGAAATAATTTAATGCTATTATCTATCTTTCAAATATATGTGTATATATTATGGTTTTTTTCCAGACTCTACTTAAATGTTCGAACATTTTGGTGAGTTTCACTGATCCTGTTTAGGTCTTAAATAGAATTGGGAAAGAAGAAGAAACCATGTGCTAGTCACTCTGCCACTTATGCTACCTCCCTTGTCACAGTTTTTCATCACCACAGTCCTCTGAACAGGTTGTATCCTTCCCACTCAGATGTGAAAATGAGGCTCAGAGAGATGATGTCATTGCCAAAGGTCACAGTATTAGTAACTTCAGCAAAATTGGTGTCAGAAGCTCAATCTTCTAGTTTAGTAACTCATTCCACACCATGGATTATATTTTTAAACTATATAACAACATGCACTTGGAGAGTTATAATTATTACCTTCTACTGTAGAATTTTTGCTAGAATCATTTTACTGTGTTAGAAGAGCATTACAGTTTATTTCAAACCTGACAAATGTTTGAACTTAACTATTTTTGATCCATTAGTTCTAGAAACCACCATCCCAAACTCCATGGTTTGGATCTAATAACAACTTTGGGTTTCATACTTGGCTTTACATACACACACACATAAACATACACACACGCACACACATACACACACACACACACACACCCCCCCCGCCCACAGAGTCTTAAGACTCTGACCTGGAGATATCGGAAGTAAAATCCCAGATTTAAGTCATTTTTGGTGGTTGGTAAATCCTCAGGTGTAGAAGCTCACTACAAGGCTGTGTGTGTGTGTGTGTGTGTAATCATTGATTAGAGAGAAGGTCTCTGACTTAATATAAATTAAATATGACAATTAGGTTATGAAGAGCATCAACTCAACTCAAGGCAAACTGTAGTCTTCTGGGAATTAAAAAAAGGGAAAACTTAAAAGACATTAATCATCAGCATTTATGTATCATCCATCATAACCTAAACAAAGAATTTTGATTGCATAAGTCAATGGGACTTGGCTGAATTCCTGGCCTAATTAATAAGCCATCCACAAAAGCAGCTTAAATATGTTGCAAATAAATTACAATATATTATTTTCTCATATTTTTCTTGTTCTAATTATACTTTAAGTTCTAGGGTGCATGTGCACAATGTGCAGGTTTGTTATATATGTATACATGTGCCATGTTGGTGTGCTGCACCCATTAACTCGTCATTTACATTAGGTATATCTCCTAATGCTATCCCTCCCCACGACAGGCCTCTCACCCTACGACAGGCCCCGGTGTGTAATGTTCTCCTTCCTGTGTCCAAGTGTTCTCATTGTTCGATTTCCACCTATGAGTGAGAACGTGCGGTGTTTGGTTTTTTTGTCCTTGCAATAGTTTGCTGAGAATGATGGTTTCCAGCTTCATCCATGTCCCTACAAAGGACATGAACTCATCCTTTTTGATGGTTGCATAGCATTCCATAGTGTATATGTGCCACATTTTCTTAATCTACTCTATCATTGATGGACATTTGGGTTGGTTCCAAGTCTTTGCTATTGTGAATAGTGCCGCAATAAACATATGTGTGCATGTGTCTTTATAGCAGCATGATTTATAATCCTTTGGGTATATACCCAGTAATGGGATGGCTGTGTCAAATGGTATTTCTAGTTCTAGATCCTTGAGGAATTACACTGTCTTCCATAGTGGTTGAACTAGTTTACAGTGCCATCAACAGTGTAAAAGTTTTCCTATTTCTCCACATCCTCTCCAGCACTTGTTGTTTCCTGACTTTTTAATGATCACCATTCTAATTGGTGTGAGATGGTATCTCATTGTGGTTTTGGTTTGCATTTCTCTGATGGCCAGTGATGATGAGCATTTTTTCATGTGTCTGTTGGCTGCATAAATGTCTTGTTTTGAGAAGTGTCTGTTCATATCCTTCGCCCACTTTTTGATGGGGTTGTTTGTTTTTTTCTTGTAAATTTGTTTGAGTTTTTTGTAGATTCTGGATATTAGCCCTTTGTCAGATGAGTAGATGGCAAAAATTTTCTTCCATTCTATAGGTTGTCTGTTCACTCTGATAGTAGCTTCTTTTGCTGTGCAGAAGCTCTTTAGTTTAATTAGATCCCATTTGTCAATTTTGGCTTTTGTTGCCATTGCTTTTGGTGTTTTAGACATGAAGTCCTTGCCCATGCCTATGTCCTGAATGGTATTGCCTAGGTTTTCTTCTAGGGTTTTTATGGTTTTATGTCTAACATTTTAAGTCTTTAATCCATCTTACATTGTTTTTTGTGTAAGGTGTAAGGAAGGGATCCAGTTTCAGCTTCCTACATATGGCTAGCCAGTTTTCCCAGCACCATTTATTAAGTAGGGAATCCTTTTCCCATTTTTTGTTTTTGTCAGGTCTGTTAAAGATCAGATGGTTGTAGATGTGTGGTATTATTTCTGAGGGCTCTGTTCTGTTCCATTAGTCTATATCTCTGTTTTGATACCAGTACCATGCTGTTTTGGTTACTGTAGCCTTGTAGTATAGTTTGAAGTCAGGTGGTGTGATGCCTCCAGCTTTGTTCTTTTGCCTTAGGATTGTCTTGGCAATGTGGGCTCTTTTTTGGTTCCATATGAACTTGAAAGTAGTTTTTTCCAATTCTGTGAAGAAAGTCATTGGTAGCTTGATGGGGATGGCATTGAATCTATGCCTTGGGCAGTATGGCCATTTTCGTGATATTGATTCTTCCTATCCATGAGCATGGAATGTTCTAGATGTGCCAAAGCAAATGTCCTTCATATCAATTCTTTCATTTAAAGATCTGACACTGAGTTTCTCTCTCTTTTTGTTATTGTAATGTCCCCCTGAAGAGTAGCCATTGTTTCTGGACCTCCATTTTTAAATCTTTCCTTTCTCTTCCTAAAGATAATGAGCAGTGCTAATAGTTCTGGTGAGAGAGCTGTCTCTTTCATGACTCCTCTTGTCTACTTCTACATGCCTTCACTTCCTTCTTAGAACAATAACTCAAACAAAAAACATACCTCACTCCAAAAATAATACCGTTTGTTGTAGAGCAAACATATTGGGAAGAAAGTTATGCAATGTATGACGGTTGGGCAGGAAGCTGAGATGAGAACACAAGATGAGAAGGGACAAGGTAAGACTGAGAGCAGTACCCAAGACCAGGCAGAAAGATGGGCCAGACTCAGAGAGAACCTGGAAGCTGGATATAGGGAGAAAAACATGAGACCTAGGTGGAAGGCCTGGCTCCCTGTTTACCTGTGCCATGCCAGGCAATTAATTAACTTTTCAGCACTAGTTTTTAATCTGTATAAAATGACAACTATACCCTGCCTCAAAGGAGGTTTACAAGTATTTGAATGTACTTGGTAACTTGTAACTGTCTAATATGGAGCTGGAGGAGCAGCAGCAAGCAGCCAGGAATTGAGCAGGACTTAGGCTCCTGAGGACCAGGACCCAGCAGTAGTTGTCTTTGGGTCTGAAGGTTAAGGCTGCCTAGCCTGGAGGGCTGCACTGGACAGGGAATATTCTCTAAGACAAGGGTGTGGCTGAGAGAAATGACGGGCATTAGGTCTCCTTGTAACCTCTGATTTTCCATGCGTGGGCACATGCCTGTCCCTGACACTCGGTTTAAGGGTGTCAACTTGTGTTTGTTTCTGCCTACAGAAGGAAGGCATTTCTGGAGCCAATTAAAGGGAGTAAATGGATGTCACTGGGAAATCTACAAGTGTCATCGGAAGATCCAATTTTCAGGATTTAAGCCAGATGATGTTCCGTAAAATAACTTAGGGCTCTAAAATGTGATTATGGAAGGCTTCAAAGACATGCTTTTCAGAACTTTAAAGTTCATTCTACTAGGTTAGATATCTTAGCATCAGAGGGAAGTGAAAAAGAAAATGTATAGATAAACTTCTTCAGCATCTCTTCCCCGATTCCTTTTGAGATGGGAGCCATCTCTTCCCCAATTTCATAACAACTGGTGTAGCCTGGTTGCATATTTATGTTTCCTAATCCTCCATAGCACACCCTCCAGGCCTGACCAATCAGAGCGCTGCATCCCGCTGACCTCAATAATTGCTAGGGGGATCAGTATGTAACTCACAGTGGGCAAATTTAGAGTCCTCAGGTTTGTGACATCTGTAATCCATATGGTCTTAGGGATACCTGCAGCCATTTTAAATCCTGTCTGATCTGAGGCAAAGCAGTGGAAAGCAGAACCAAAGTCAAGGAGGAAAGAGAACAGAGTCCTGACGATGGTGTTTAAATTCCTGGATTTAACAGATTTATCTTTTATGATCTTCTCACTTACATTTTTCTGTCACTTGATGCTGAAAATGTTCTGGCTTATACAGTTTCCAAAGCGCTGAGCTCCAAATATTTCTTATTATATTACATAATTTATAATTTAGTGAAGCAAAAGTAAAAGAAATATTTTAGACTACAAATAATTTAATTTGCAGGATTCCATATCATATGTAGACTCTGCTGAAGTATTTGCTTTAGAAATAACAGTTAAGTTTGTCCTATGAAACCTTTCCGTAAAAACTTTTCTCATAGGTCTTTGTCTTTATGATTACATGCAATTGGTTAGGAAATAAATAGTTTCTAGTGACATTAAATAATAGGCCTCAGACGATCTTAGGAGGTATGCCATAGTAAATTAGAAAAGTGTGCAGATAGCTTTTCTTGGATGCATCTTTTGACAATTGAAGACTGCTTAAATGTTGACTGTGAAGACATATATTGTCTCATGTACCTCGGAAAGCAGCTATACTGACGTGCCCAAATTTCCAAATGATTATCATGCCTAAGAATAGTAACAATAAGTATGTTACAAAAACAATAAATTTTTTCTAACCTCAGAAAAACTTTGTAGAGGTCTTTAGTCATTATTCAGGGTTGTAAAATTAACTTATTATGTGCAGATGTGAAAGAACACTAATGTTCTCAGAATATGAAACTATAGTAAATTGTTAATTATAAATTAATGATCTTCTTTTTCATCATAATGATTAATTTTATAAATATGAGATGAATAAAAGTCCAAAAAACTCATTTGGATTAGTGGTTTGCTCTTAGTTAAAAAATTTCAATTTATAACTGCTTTCTTGGGAAAAAGGTTGAAATACTCAAAGTTTTGGACAAATATCTAATGATCACTCTTTGTATTAGTTATGAAATATGGGGAATAGCTTACTTATGACAACAGGTAAAAAATGGGCCTAGTTTTTAATGATGGAAAATATTTTGTACATTATTTTATTTGATTTTCTCATTAGGTAATCCTAAACTAAAATAAAAAGAATGGTGAAAAAGTCTGTCTCATCCTTTTCCCCCGTATGCCTAGTCCTTTCCCTACATTTTTCTTCCCACTTCTCCTCTTATGTAGGCAACCATCTTGTTAGTTTTTAATGTAAACTATATCCTTTCAGAGTTTCTTTATGCATATATAAAAATGTGTACCTAGAATCTTAATGTTCTTTCATTTTTCACATGTTTGAAAACTTAATACATGGTTTGTTCTCTTGCTTTGTGTTCTTTGTATATTTTCTTTTTTTTTTTCTTTGAGACTTAGTCTTGCTCTGTTGCCCAGGCTGGAGTGCAGTAGCATGATCTCGGCTCACTGCAACCTCCACCTCCCAGGTTCAAGCTATTCTCCTGCTTCAGCCTTCCAAGTGGCTGGGATTACAGGTGTGTGCCACCACATCTGGCTAATTTTTTAGTAGAAATGGGGTTTCACTATGTTGACTAGTCTGATCTTGAACTCTTGACCTCAAGTGATCTGTCTGCCTCGGCCTCACAAAGTGCTGGGATTACAGGCATGAGCCACTGCACCCAGCCTGTATATTTTCTGATAATTAAGAATTCTTTTTTTCCTTCTAGTGGTTGCTTTCACAAATATAATTGTGTATTATACCCTTTGTCTTACAGTATCGATCCTACTAAGAGAAATGATAAAATTAGCATTTTATCTTCTTCCATGCACCCTCCTTCTTCCACCATTTGATATTAGAAAATAAAATCATTTTAGTATTTACTCTTATATTCTTAAATATACATATGTTTCTACTAATTGATTTGTCAACTTCAAATATTTTTATTCCCAGCTATTGCAGATAGGACAATCAGAGTATTTATTTACTTTCTACCTCTTTCCTTAATACCCTTCCTGTTTTGATGGGTTGTATCATTTCAGTAAGTTCAGAGCATATAATATTTCCCTTATGATTGTTCACCCTTATCCCCACTTTTATTCAGTGTCAGTTCTAAGATAAATATATTTCAGTCCTCATTTATGGTCTCTTTGTTGCAGTTTTCCTGACTTTGTTTGGGTAAAGTTTGTATTTTAATATTTTCCTCAAGAAGGCTTGTGGGACCAACATTCCTGAGTTCTTGTATACACAACCTTCACACTTGAATAACAGCTTGGCGGAATATAAAATCCTTAGCCCATGCTTTGGTTTTTGTGAACCCTGTAAATATTGCTTCACTGTCCTCTAGTATTATAAGACATTGAGGAGTTATATGAATACAGCCTGAATTATTTTCCCCAAGAGATTATTTAAAGTTCTTGCTAGACTTCACCATTTTTTTAACATCCTTTAAGCAGGGATAGACCATATTTTTGAGCATTCTGATTTAATTTTTTCTGAATAATATGTTCTTTTATTATAATATATAGATGATCTCTGTATATATATAATAAATATATATTTATATAAATTATATATATGTTTCAGAGTTGTTTTATGGTTGATATCTTTATATATTTGTTCTATTCCATTGTATTTGTTTTATTCTCTCAGGATTCCAGTTGCATGTATGATGGGTCTCTTTTTCTTCTATATCTAATATTTTCTAATTCTTTTAAATTTTGTTTTCTTTTCATGTTACTTACTCTTCTTTTTGGCCTAAATATCTCAATATCTCTTACTGTATTTTTCACAGGATTTCTCTCTTTTTTGATTTTATTTTCATTTCTATGATAGTTTTAAATTATTTTTCATTTTTCTAAGAGAGGATTTTACCCTGTCACGCAGGGTGGAATGCAGTGGCATGATCTCAGCTCACTGCAACCTCTTCCTCTTGGGTTCAAGTGATGCTCCTGCCTCAGCCTCCCAAGCAGCTGTGATTACAAGTATGTGCCACCTGCCCAGCTAATTTTTGTATTTTTGGTAGAGACGGGTTTTTGCCATGTTGGCCAGGCTGATCTCGAACTCCTGGCCGTAAGAGATCTGCCTCGCTTGGCCTCCCAAAGTGCTGGAATTACAAGCAAATTTATTTTAATCCTCACTTTCTTTCCTGAGTTCTCTCAGGTCATGTTTCATCTTCTGTTTTCTTATTCTCTGCTTAGGTTTTCTTACCATTTCTCTTTTGCCTTCTTGTATTTTTGCTTTCCAATTTATATTTAGAGAGCAATTGCTTTATTAAGTTCTGAAATTCATGGCAAAATGTTTAATCCAAGTTTTTATGTACTTACGATGTATGTTCCTCTTTTGGTAAGCTTTCCTGCTCTTTCTTACTGTTTCTTATACTGAAATTTTGTATCAGCACTGTCAGATCTTTCAAAATGTCATGAGTTAGATTTCCTTGACCCTGCTGTTGAAAGGAGGTGTCTTCAGAGTCTGGGCTGACATTTTCTGAGTTCTCACCACTGAAATTATGAGTATCCTTGCTACACTTTCCTCACCACATGGCTTCTGTTTATTCATTCTCTATCTGGTTCCCTCCTGATCTGGAATCTCTTGTGTAGAAAGGTGATAGTTTTATCATCTCAGTGTGAGCCCCTAGCTTACCAGAAGCGCTAGGCTGGCTTGTCATTTACTTCTCTTTTTACTACTTCTGTTGTAATCTTCCTGTGCAACTTTGTCACTTTGTCATGATTTTAGCTGCTTTTGGTAAAATTTTTATGCAGATTATATCTAATGTTTTTCGTTGAAAATAACGGACTTTTCCCCATTTACCCTGATACCTTTGTGTGACATTCAGGAGGAGAAGAGAAAGTCATTTTTTGTATGCCTGATTTATTTATTTATTTTTTTTGAGATGGAGTCCCACTCTGTCACCCAGGCTGGAGTGCAGGGCGTTATCTCAGCTCACTGCAACCTCCGCCTCCTGGGTTCAAGTGATTCTCCTGCCTCAGTCTCCTGAGTAGCTGGGATTACAGGCACCCGCCACCATACCTGGCTAATTTTTGTTATTTTTAGTAGAGATGTTCACCATGTTGGCCAGGCTGGTCTTGAGCTCCTGACCTCAGGTGATCCACTACCTTGGCCTCCCAAAGTGCTGGGATTACAGGCGTGAGCCACTGCGCCCAGCTGTATGCCTGATTTTTATTTTAATTATTTAGTTTGAACTAATTTTAGACTTACAGAATAAATGCATGAAAAATCTGTCATCCTGTTTCCTCTATTTAACATCTTATGCTCACAAAGGATAATTATCAAGAACAGAAAATTGGTATTTGTACAATATTATTAAGAGACTCCATTAGAATTTCATAAATTTCCTCGCTAATGTTTCTTTCCTCTTTCAGAATTTATACAAGATTTTTGCATTAGTTTTTATTTCTCCATTGTTTATTCCAGTCTGTGATAGTTCCTTGGTCTTTTCCTTTTTTTTTTTCTGTGACTTTGACTTTTTTTTTTTTTTTTAACACAGAGTCTCACTCTGTTGCCCAGGCTGGAGTGCAGTGGCATGATCTCGACTCACTGCAACCTCCGCCTCCTGGGATTCAAGTGATTCTCCTGCCTCAGCCTCCTGAGTAGCTAGGATTACAGGCACGCACCACCATGCCTAGCAAATTTTTGTATTTTTAGTAGAGACAGGGTTTCACCACATTGGCAGCCTGGTCTTGAACTCTCGACCTCAAGTGATCTGCCCACCTCAGCCTCCCAAAGTGTGGCACAGGTGTAAGCCACAGTGCCCGGCCTGACTTTGACATTTTGGAAGAGAACTGATTCTTTGGTAAGAAAATTCAGGCTCCTATGCTGACATTCTAACCTTCATAATTGGTATTTTCTTATATTAGCCACATTGATACAAGCTCTTTTCTTTAATTGGTCCTTCATATTTCCATTTTATTAACTTCGTTTTTTGACAACTTGAGGAATATTTAAAAATTCAGATTCTTATGCTTAAATTCTAATCTTCATGATATTTAGCATCTGTATGGATTAGCCACTAATCAACTTGGTTCTTCACAATTCAGTTCATCAACTTGTTCTGGATTGCTATGGGATTTTCAGTCTGCCAGAGGGTAGAACTAGGAGGTTATATTAGCTAATCAATGGAGTGGTATGCCTTTGGTAAAATTTATTTTGCTATATTTCAAATGCTGGATGTCTAGGAAGAAGAATGACCTCTTTTAAATTCTCATGCCCTAACACCAGACCTATGAAGATGTTACATGATAAAAGGAATTTTGCAGATGTGATTAATGTTACAGACATTAAAATAGGAAGATTATCCTGGGTTGTCCTGCTGGACCTAGCTCAAATTACAGGAGCCTTTCAAATTAAAAAAATTTTTTTCAGGTGGAGTTAGAGAAGTGTGGCAGAAAGACAAGTCAGAGATATTTTATTGCCAGAGGTATTCAACCTGCCATTGCTGGAGGGGGCTCATGAAAAGAATGAGAAGAATGTGTACAGCCTCTAGGAGCAAAGACCAGCC
Source organism: Colobus angolensis palliatus (assembly GCF_000951035.1). Classification (NCBI taxonomy): domain Eukaryota; kingdom Metazoa; phylum Chordata; class Mammalia; order Primates; family Cercopithecidae; genus Colobus; species Colobus angolensis. Next base: position 1,669,636 of record NW_012117611.1, read on the forward strand.
CCCTGCTGACAGCCAGCAAAGAAACAGGGACCTTACTGCTACAAACACAAGAAACTGAACTTAGCCAGCAGCCTGACTGAGATGGGAGGCATATTCTTCCCTAGAGTATCCAGTAAGGAGCACAGCCTTACTGGCACCCTGTGAGATTCTAAGCAGGGTCTGACAGACTTCTCAACTATAGAACTGTGAGATAATCAATTTGTATGGTTTTACACCTCTAAGAAGCAATCGTAAATCATTATAATACATGGGAGAAAGTTTGCTTTGCTGATTAGGGAACATATGTACTGATGAAAGTAAAATAAGTTTGTTTGAAATAAAAATAGTGCTAAATGGGTTTTTTTTTCTTATTGTGAAAATTACATGATGAAGGGAAACTGGGTGACTTCATCATCTTTTGGGTGATTTAAATCATCTTTTATCACTTGAAAGCAGCATTTGTGAACTTCCCATGCAAACCTAACTATGGTAAATCAGGATTATACTGTTTTCCTTCTGGAAATTATCCAAAAGTTAAAGACAGAGTGAAATAAAAAAAGTAAGCCCAGTGAATTCCATTTTTGTTGAAACTAGGAGACCGCTATTAATCAGCAGGCCAAAAAAAAGGGACATGGATGCAGCTGGAAACCATCATTCTCAGCAAACTGTCGCAAGGACAGAAAACCAAACACCACATGTTCTCACTCATAGGTGGGAACTGAACAATGAGAACACTTGGACACAGGAAGGGGAACATCATGCACTGGGGCCTGTCGTGGGGTGGGGGGAGGGGGGAGGGATAGCACTGGGAGATATACCTAATGTAAATGATGAGTTAATGGGTGCAGCACACCAACATGGCACATGTATACATATGTAACAAACCTGCACGTTGTGCACATGTGCCCTAGAACTTAAAGTATAATAAAAAATAAAATAAATAAAAACAAAAAAATTACTTTAAGGCTAAAAAATACAGGTGAGGTTGGGTGGAAGCTTTATTGAAGGAAGTAAAGAAAAGTAAGGACTCAGAGCAGTGAGAGAATTCAGTGGCAGCAGACCTCAGAAAACATTAATCAAAATTTACTTCCATATACCTTAAATATATACAATTTTTGTTTGTTAATTATACCTCGGTAAAGCTGGAAAAAGAAAACTGAAAAATTTCACCTCCCATATGAAGGACACTCTTTGAAGTTAAAAAGAAGTTCCATATATATAAAGAGAGAGAGACAGAGAGAGAGAGAGATATACTTCTAAAACAAAGTGATCAATAAATGATTACAATGAAAAGGTGGCAGACGGAAGATGTGGGAACAGCTGGTGATAAGCTGGACTGGCGACAGAAACTCTCCTAAACCTGTACAAGTCCATAGGATATATTAGTTAAATAAATTACGGTTTTTCAGACAATGAAATATTTTTCATTTGATAAAAACATACAAGGAAGTATTCTGTGTACTAATTTTGAAAGATTTCTAAGATACATTAAATGAAAAAGTCCAGGAAACTATGATATACTACTATTAGCATAAATTGGAAACATCAATATATAGTATTAATTATATATATAAACAATTGTTACTGGGAAGGCGATAGTTGGGAACTGGGCAGATGGAAATTATATTGGAAAGAGTCTTCACTGTATATCTTTTTGAACTCTGTAATTTTTGAGTCATGTGAATTATCTATTATTACATTAAATCAATTATATTGAAAGCAACATCAAAACATTCTAAAGAAAAAAACAGAAATTTAGTATTGATCAAATTTTTAAAAATCAGCTTTTTTTTTTTCCCATTTACAATGTGGCTATGTACCCAATTCCCCTATTCCCGCAGAGTATGAGAACACATTTTTTATAATGAGTGGCATCCAATTGATTTATTGTCCTATAATTCTAAAATTCAGATTATGCTTTTGAGATCCATAAGCTGCATGACATTACTTATAATAACTGCAACTGCAGTTTATTTCACAACAAGTGACATTTTATACTACCTTTTATTTCGCACCTGTTTTCAATATTTCTGGAACAGGTTCCAATCATTAGGATGAATGTAGTAATTAAGCTTTGACTAAAGATGAATCATCATCCATATATGCTGTGTGAATTTTGATCATTTTAATATTTGCCAGTGCAAATTGCTGTTAAAACAATTCATTTGCATTTCATCAGGTACTCTTGTAGACCTTTATTTTCTTTTCAGTCTTCACATTAGAAACTTGTTTTTTTCTCTGAGTACCGCATAATGCTAACCAAGTGAAAGAAAGATTTTGCATTTCAAGGCGAGGGTAACATTATTCAGTGAATAATAGTGGCACCTGCAATCCTTAGTATCTCAGAAAATGCTAATAGGACCAGCTTCATGTTCCAAAAATGATGGTTGCAAACCTCTTACAGCAAAGCAGGACTCCCCTGCTATTGCTTGGTTTATTTCAACTGTCTGTGTGCTCTTTGGTCTGCCTTGTTCCTGGAGTTTTCATTTTCTCTACTTTTAATCTTAGTATTATACACATTTTGGAGATACAAAGCTGATTTCTCTTCCCATTAAAAAATAAAAATTGGAAACACTAGACTGCATTATGTGTGGTTCACACTAGACATAATTCAAAACTCATCAACTGAGTCCCCATACTTGGAGAGATTTTGACTCTACATGAAAAAAACTAGAAAATGAATGTACATTTGTACATTTTAAATTCAGGTGGATTGTTTAAAGGATGTGTAATACTTTTTATTTTTGATTAGTTTATGACATAACCAGTGTTGATGTGTCAGATAAAAAGATTGCTACTGAACTTGAAGGGTTATCTTTTTTTTTCTTTTTTTTTGAGACAGAGTCTTGCTCTGCCATCCAGGCTAGAGTACAATGGTGTGATTTTTGTTTGCTGCAACTTCTCCCTCCTGGGTTTAAGGGACCCTCCCGCCTCAGCTTCCTCAGTAGCTGGGACTACAGGTGCGCACCACCACTCCTGGCTAATTTTTGTTTTTTGTTTTTGTTAGAGCAGGGTTTCACCATGTTGGCCAGGCTGATCTTGAACTCCAGGGCTTATGGGATCTGCCTGCCTTGGCCTCCCAAAGTGCTGGGATTACTGGCATGAGCCACTGCATCTGGTCTGGTCATCCTTTTAATCACTCAGTTTGTACCTATGTGTTGTGAGATATGTGGAAGTCTGTTTTTGGAAGAATGTAATGTTCTCTTAGGATGCAGGCCAAACGATTAGAAATATTTAATAGAATATCTGAAGCAGGGTCAGGATGAAATGAAGAGTGGGAACAAAATGAGAAAACCGTGGGTCCAGAAGTCACATGATTCCTATTTCTGCTAGAAGAAATCCATGACTTAGGTCACAGATTAACAACACTTCTCCTTCCCCCATGGTTTCCTTAAATAAGAGATCAGCCTTCCATGCCAATAGTAAGGATATTCCAAGTGCCAATAATTGGACATAACACCAGCCATTTCTGTTTTGGTGTGAGTGAGTTTTCAGGCTAAGTGTTAAGTGACTGAGACTAGTGGGGAGTCTGCAGATGATAATGTAGGTAGGAACAGGAAGAAAAGCACAAATACCAGTCTGGGGCAGAATGTGACAGGGTGGACCTTTTTATTCTAGCATGGCTTGAGGAAAATCTATTTGACGACACAGATAAAGTTGTTTTTGATTTTCAGATTGTCCATGCAATCGTTGTCATATTGTTGACCTGAGCAACTGAAAATCTTATTCATGTTGTGCTATTTACCCATTTTATGCTGACCTGCTGTGACTCTGACATCTCCGTCCTAAATGTATCTGAGTAAATCCATTCTTCATGCCATTTTATCTTACTTTGTTTTGGTTGGAGCAAATGGAGCCAACATGAAATTCATCTTTATTTGTCATATAGCATGATTTGAAGGGAAGCCTCTAAGACCTAAATGGATACAGCATAATCTATATGGTACCCGATTAGGTGCTTTGAGTTTACCATGAAGTCCTAAAATTGTTTTCCTTTTTCTTGGGCTTTTGGGAAATAATTATGCTTTTTATTGAGTTAATTAAGAAACAGAGAAACCAAACAGCATTGCCACTTTATAGTAGTCATTATTTGAGATTGTTTTGTAATATCCTGAACTTGAAACTTTTATTTAAAATTGTGGGGGCTAAGTAAACTTGTGTATTTATAAGAATAATAATCTTTTCAAAATATATTTTGAACTTCTATAAACAATTCCATGTGTAGTCTGTTTGTTTTCATTTATAGAGATGCTTAAAAATTATCTCTCATCTTTGTAAAAACCAGGACATTTTGATAAGTTTAGAACCCAGTGGGACATGGGAACAGTGGAGGTCTAAAGAAGAATTTTCAAGGTAGAGAGTATTTCTTCTTGTAGTATCTCATAGTGCTATCTTCTTGCTAGGGGAGAGAGAAGGCAACTGGAGGAGTAGGAGGCATACCTACAAAGAAAAAAAAAAAAACAAATGAGAAGTAGTGTTATGCTGGTCTTTGAATTCATTGTCAAATGTTTAAAAAGGAAGATTTACATTTGCAGTTATTCTTTCATTTATTCAGGTGGATGCTAAATCTTACATAAAAGATTGTAAAACATCATCAGTTTTATTTGATTGCTACGATAAAAGTGGTTAAAATATTCTCATTAAAATATACTGGTAACTTAAAATTTTGTTTTTAATGGTGCTACAGTTAACAAAAGTGTACTGTATTTTTGTTTGACTTTAAATCTGATGAAATATTTGTTTGGAAAAAATCTCTGTCTCTGTCACTCTCTCGCTGTCTCTCTGAGTGTGTGTTTATGTATCCTGAAGGTTTTCTTCCTTTTCCTCCCATCTCCAGACTAACCGTCTCTCACCCTCTATGTACTTCAGTCTGGAAGAGAATAAAACCCTTTGAAAGTTGTTTAAAATTGGTATGAAAAAGGGAAAAAGAAAGTAGTCACTATAATTTAGTATCAGTGTATCTGATTCAGCTGTATCTCATTCCACTAATTTGATTAATAATGCTTTTTTATTTATGAGAGTTTCTAAAACAAATGGTAATTATTGCTGTTTCAGCTGGACTCTGAGTTCCACTTACGTGTTTGAGAATAGCAAGATGTAAATTTTGACAGTTTCTTAGCATTATACTTGAAAGAAATGCAGAGGAATAATTCCATGTGAAAACCATGTCAGAAAGGAAGAAAAGTAAATTGTGACAAAAGTTTTTATTTGTCTAATATACAGTTAATTTTTAACTAAGTTAATGCCTGTTAAATACAAATTACAAAATATGTAGTATCCCATTATATGAAAGTGCTTTGCAACTGTAGGAAGCTGTAATGGTTAATTTTATGTGTTAATTTGACTGGTTCATTGTGCCCAGATAGCTGGTGAAACATTGTTTCTGGGGGTACCCCTGTTAAGGTGTTTTCCTGAAGAGATTAACATTTGAATTGGTGAACTGAGTAAAGCAAATGACTTTCCCTAAAGTGGCATTGTACAATCCATTGATAGCCTGATTAGAACAAGAAGGCAAAGGCAGATTGGAGTCACCCTTCCTTTGCCTGAATGCTTGAACTGGGATATCGATCTTCTGCCGTTAGTACACCTGGTTCTAAGGGCTTCAGACTTGGACTAGAATGTACCCCACTGGGTCTCTGGCTGTCAGGTTTTTAAATTATACCACCAACTTTCTTGGGTCTCCAGCTTGCAGACAGCAGATTGTAGGACTTCTCAGCTTCCATAATTGTGTGAGCCAATACCTTGTAAAAATATTTCTTTCTATATCTGTATATGTATACAACTTATATGTATATTAGATCAGTTCTGTTTTCTGGAGAACCATAATTAATACAGAACTCAAATTCTCATTAATAAATATTAAATTGAAATAAGAAAATGGAGGGGAAAGAAGGAAAAAAGAAATTTTGTTGTGTTTATGACGTCTGTGTTCTAGTGAGCCCCTGGATCTTGCCAGAGTACTGAAGGGAGAACTGATGCTGGATTCATCCCTATGTGGAAAACTATAGATTTGTATTGAAGAACATGAGATATAAATAAAGAGCTAGAATACATTTTTGGATGAAAAGATTAATAACATTATGAATCTTCTAAATGTTTTTATAAAAATGAAATTCATTTTAAATTAGAACCATCAAACTGATGAAGTTTAAAAATTTTTATGAAGGAATAAATGGCTGAAATAAGGTAGGATTTTTTTTTTTTTAAAGAGGATTAAAGAAAGGGAGCTTGCCTTACCATATGAGAACATGCCATAATTTATTGTATTTGAATCAATATGGCATTGGCATCAGAACGGATCAGTGGAAAAGAATCCAGAATCTGAAAATAGATACTGGTATGGATGAGGATTTAACATACAGCCAAGGTGGTATTTTAACTCATCGGGAAAATTACGGTTTCTTCAACATATGGTGTTAGCCCAATTGGCTAATCCATCAGGAAGTAAATAAAATTGTATCACTGACTTACACAATATAGATAAATTTAGGATGAATTAAATATTAAAGTTAGTAACATAACACGAAAAATCTACAGGAAAATCTACAAGATTGCAAGTATAAACTAGGGGGAAAAAGAGGACCATTTAAAAAAGTAAATAGAAAAAACGATAGATTTGGAAAAAAAAAGTTTGCATGCAGGACACAGATTAATACTATAATAGACAGTTCTTACAAATGACGAGGAGATAATCCAATAGAAAAATGGGCAAAAGAGAAAAATAGGCAAATCATAGAAGAGCTAATCCCAAAAAGATCAAACTTCTTATAGGCCGGCAAGTACAAATTAAACTAACGTTTATATACCTCACACACTAACCAAACCTGAAAAGTAGAAAAGCACCACTTTCTGCTGAAGAATGGATAGGCAATGGTAGTTTCAGATATTTCTGACAAAAATGTAGTAACTTACATTTTAGCATCCTTTTTGGAAAGTAATCTTGTAACGTCTGTTAGAAGAAATAAATGCATAGTATGCTTTGATCTAGCACTCTCACCCTTAGGAATCTAACTAGTAAAAATAACAGCACCAATGAACATGTATACATAATGTTGATTATAAGAACTGAAAACAAAGTGAATGCCCATAATAGCATATTAATACCACGGGCTATTTTGTAGCCATCAAAAAGACTGTATTAGAATAAAGATAGTAGGAAACCTGGAGGGATTTCCATGAGGTATGGCTGAGTGAGAAAAGCAGGATGCTGATAAATTGTGTAATATCCCAGTTTTGAAACATAAGTAAGATCCTCCCACTATAAGTGTATGTGTATTTTGTAAATACTTGTAATTTTATAATCAGAGGAACTTCATCACCTGTTTTCTGGCTGGTGGTGGTGGTAGTAATGTGGATAGAGGGGAGGAAGAGAAAAGAGAAGGGGAATGTTCTTGTTTTCTCTTGTTGTGTAACAAATTAACACAAATTCAGAAGTTTAAAATGACATACACTTATTTTCTGTTTCCTTGGGTTGAATCTGGGCACAGCTTAGCTGAATCCTCTGCTCAGGATCTTCTAAAGCTACAATCAAGGTGTTGGCAGGACTGAATTCCCTTCTGGAGCTCAGGTTCCTTTTCCAAGCTTGCATTGTTGTTGGAAGAATTAATATCCTTGGTACTGCCTGCCTGATGGCCGTGGCTTCTTACTGGCTGTTAGCTGGAGGCCACCCTTGTGTCTCAGAGGCCACCTGCAATTCCTTGTCACATGGCCCTCTCCATAGGCTGTTCTGGCATGTCTGTTTGCTTCTTCAGTGCCAGCAGGAGAGTCTCCTGCTGCTAAATCAGCTAAGATGGAGTCTTACAAAATGAAATAGTCACAAGAGTGACATTCACTTTTGCCATATTCTGTTGGCTAGAAGAAAGTTGCATGTCCCACTTATCCAAGGACTGGAGATGATTACGAGAACATGGATCACTGGGGGGTCAAGAGTAGGGCGTGTCTGTTACAGATGGCCAAGCAAACAATGAAAACAACATTTTAAAAAGACCAAAGCCAAATCAAAACCAGAAATGATTAACACGATCTTATTACATAAAATTACATCTATGTGTTGGATAATTAAAACAAACAGACATTAAGAAAATTACTTATATGCCTCAGACCATTAGTAATATGTATTTCCATAAGCTCTTCTGAGAGTACTAATACTATGCATTGATAAAATATCATGTACGTCCTTGGGTTCTTCATAATGAATGTCCTCTTGGGTTTTGTTGTTTTTCTTTAGACTTTGCTTCCATTCTATATTTCATCCATTCTAACATGGTATTAATTGTCAGAGAATTATTATTTTATGTACTACAATTAAAGGAAAAGAACTCCAGTTAAACTACGCTTGCTTAGCAAATGAATTATGAGGTATATGCCAACTTAAAAAACGTTAAAATGTGAAAATATGTTTGTCTTAGATTTGATGAAACTACTTGAATGTATTTTTCCCTCCAGAAGGCTCTCTAGTTTTCCTCCTGGAGGTTTTCAGATCCCATTGGGATACCTCCCTTTTCTCAGACATTGCTTACTTCACATCCTTCTATTTCTCTAAAATGAAAATTAGTAATAATAATTGGATTCTGGCCAAGCAAGGATAAGCAGAGTCCTCTGAAGTCAGTCAGTGCTTCTATGTCACTAGAGTTCCATTTCCAGGTCAAAAAAGGCAAACTCTGTGTGTGTGTGTGTGTGTGTGCGTGCACATACACACATTTTTTTTTAATAGAAGCACTGTTAGAGGTGAAAATGGCATTGCAAATAATTTGAATTAATTTTTTCTTTCTTTTCTTTTCTTTTCTTTCTTTCTTTTTTTTTTTTTTTTGAATTTCGCTCTTATTGCCCAGGCTGGAGTGCAAGTGGCACAATCTCAGCTCACAGCAGCCTCTGCCTCCCCGGTTCAAGCGATTCTCCTGCCTCAGCCTTCTGAATAGCTGGGATTATAGGAGTGCACCACCACGCCCGGCTAATTTTTTTGTGTTTTTAGTAGAGACGGCGTCTCACCAGGTTGGCCAGCCTGGTCTCGAACTCCTGACTTCAGGTGATCCGCCCGCCTCAGCCTCCCAAAGTGCTGGGATTACATCATGAGTCACTGCACCCAGCAATTTGAATTAATTTTTAACTTTCAGCTGCAGATGTCTGGAAATTTTTTTTTAGGTAAGCAGAGCAAATAGACATAATTATAATATCATGTGTGAGCAATGTTTTTCCTTAGACAAAGTGAATGCTAATCAAACTTGAAAAGCTATCTTAAAGAAGCTATTTGTTGGAGCAAGCTTGAATGCACTGAAAGTGACTCAATGATTTACTTGAAAGAGATTTCATATATATATATATATATATATAAAATAAAACATTTGTCCTCTGGTCATTGTTTTTTCTCAAAGGCAATTGCATATTAGGAAACATTTTCTTCTTATTGGATCTACAGGTTGTTGTTGCTAAAAGTTTGTGTATTTATATAATGTTCTCTAGAATTAAGGCAATCATCATGGTTTTTTTTTCATGCCAGTGTAAGGATTAATATCACAAACTCTAAAATTAGTTTAACATGTTCAACATGTGTTTGAAACAATTAGAATTTTCCAAAGCAACAGCCTTTAAAATAGCATTTTAAACAGATAACATTTTAAAATATATCCTTGGGCTTTTTTAAAAAAAATTCAGGTGCCCTTTGCTTCCGTGAAATATTCTGTGTACTTTAAAATTTCTTACTAACCTTTCTCTGAAATTGAATTCAGATTCAATTGGGTGTTATTCTAGTTTTCACTGGCAAAAAGCTTTAACTAGAACTCTCAAAATCTATTCACATTTGCTGTTTCAAAGTGAGCTGAAGATATAGGTATCTGGTGTTTTAAGTTTGCTTTTTGTTTTGGAAATTCATGGGAGCAAATCACACATAGTGTCAAGCTACAGTCTCATTTTCAGTCACTTCCTGCACTTCCAACATGTGGAAGCCCTGCAGATTTCAAAGGCAGCAGGGAGCAGCAGGTGAGCAGGATCAGCTACCTGTTCCTGCTTTGTCAGCGTTACCATTCTGAGGTGTTTTTTCCTCTCTCTCTGCCTTTGTGTTTGATTGTAGACATTGCTTGAATTTTATCCTTGTAAATCTTTCTAATTCCCTGTCTTCTCTTTTGTTTTTCTTACACACAAGCAACAGTAGATGCCAGTGTTACGGCATATGTTGCTGTACATGAGGAGGGATGTCTTTATTAGAAGACATCAAGGTTTGAGCTTCTTTTCCTTTGAGCTAGAAGTATGTGATCATTTGGCCTTTCAGCCCTGTGCCCCTCAAAAGTACGTATTAGTTTTAAGATATCATATGATACTGACAACTTAAAAGCAATGTAAACTGAACTCAAATTTTCACATTTTTCTATTACTAAGTCTGTTCCCACATGAAACCTGAAACGAAATTTAGATTCTGTCAGCACCAGTGAGATGGTCCTGTATCCATCCATTCAGCCAAGAGTTATTTCCCTAACCTAGCATAAATTGGTACTACCTCTATCCTGTTTCCTAAAGCAGAGAGCTTTCTTCAAGGTATGGTCTCTGCATGTAGGTAAGTGCCCTGAACTTAATATCAATTGTTAAGAGTCCAGAAGAGACAACAAATACTTGGAAGAAATAGTCAGAAAAAGTTAAACTAACTACCTAATTCTCCAATCTCTATACTTGTGTCTAGTCCGAGCACCAGAACATCTTGTACTTCTGGGAGGACCATCTCACCTCACTGTCATTATATGGTGTTTTATAAGATTTTGTCTTTGCTCAGATTGCTATAACAAAATACCATAGAATGGATGTTAAACAGCAATTCATTTCTCACAGTTTGGGATACTGGAAAGTCCAGGCTACTGGCATGGTCAGGATCTAGTGAGGGATCTCTTTCTCGCTTGTAGACAGCCACCTTCTTGCAGTATCTTCACATGGCAGAGAGAAGCAGCTCTTGTGTCTCTTCTTCTAGTCTCATTACCAATCCCATCATGAGTGTTCTACCACTCTCACGATCTCATCCAAATCTAATCACCTCCCAAAGGCTCCATGTTTTTATACCATTACACTGGGGATTAGAGCTTCAACATATGAAATTTCGGGGACACAAGCAGGGGGTTGCAAGGGTAACATTAAGATAGAATGGTAGGGAGCAGCTGAAGTATAGAAAGAGTTGAAGTTAGCTAGGTTTGCTGGGCTCTCTGTGGACTGGCTAATTTGAATAGTTTCCCAGTCTCTGGGGCATGGGACTGTTCTTGGTTGTCCGGTATCTGGCCCCAGGGCAATTAGGACAGGTGCATAGTGGCCCAGGTTCTGAAAGCCCAATAAGAAGAGTGGTTGAGGTATGGACTTAATAATCAGCTGCTCAAGAAGGGGACTGACAGGCCTCTAACCAGGGCCTCAGAACTGGCTCAAGACAGAAATTTACAAAAAATGATATTGCTCATGGTTGCCAGGAATAGGTTTCATATGACCTAGCTTTCATTAGGGGTTGGTGTAAGGGCTGGCCATAAAAGAAAGGTTTCTGTATCTTTTAAAAAGTGCTATTGGAAATAGCGTTCATTGGTCCCCATGATATCAGTATAAAGACTTACCAGATGAATTCCTCTTAGCATCCAGTGCTATTGACAGATGTTTCTGAATCCATTGGTATGAGAGCATCTGATTATTGGCTAACAAATGTGGTGGCTTCTGTTTCTCCTTTTGAGTACAGACCTTTTCAATAAGCAGCTGCAGCCAGGAGTAGAGGTGCCCACCTGTGCCTTGAGCATAGTAGCTAGTAGGAGACACAAGTTAAGTGTCTTAAATTTAACTGATATTGAGCAGGCATTTATCTTTTTTGGATTTCAGCATAAAATGGGAATAAAACCTTTCTTCTTATCTAGAGGGTTTGTAAAATGTTCAAGCAAGCTGATGGTTGAGAAAGCTTATGCCATGGTGTTTCATTAAATAATAATGTAATCCAAATAACCTAGGCTATAGCCTGTGGGCAGAAATGAAGTCATTGATATTAACGTCCAAATGAAGACCGTTTTTTTGTAGTTACAGCCTACTCATACAAGACCTGCCCTCCACTCCCAGGGCTCTCTCTCTATATATCTACATGTCTTCCGAAGATGTCTTATAGGTGTTCAGGAGTCTCTGTGCTCCTTCACTAGTGTCCCTTCACTAATGGCTCTTCTGCTAATATCTGCTATGAGGGCACTCTCTTCTGTGCAGTAGAAGTCAGGTTGCTGGTAACAACCCTGAGTCCCAGGCCATGACCCTAGTCTGTGGAAGAGCAGGTAAAATATCAACTGCTTTAATGTTTTTTTTTTCCTGTTTCTTGGACCCTGTGACTTCTTCTTGAGACTCCTTGAGACTTCTTGAGACTGCTTGTGCCTGGAATGGAACACAGGCTCTCCTAGAGAAGTATACTACGTCTTTCCGCTTTTAAACTTCTCTCTCCATGCAGTCTCTACACCAGTCCGTTGGCTGGGCAGGAAGGATGGTAATTGTGCTGTCACCTCCATCCTCATTTCTTTCCCCTCATTAGATTCCCAGCTTAGTGTATGCATATGTCTTCCTATTCATATCTTTTCCTCCTCCTTCTTGCCGGACCCCAAAGCATTTATGGATGTCAACTCATGCACATAGATAATGGCAGAGTTTTAGTTCAGCCACTTGGGCAAACTGAAGCTCAGTATGGATCAAGTAAAACACTGCATTTCAATAATAATAATCATGTTGTTGAGTGCCATTTATTGTAAATTAAGCCACATCCTCTTTTGGGTGGTGGTGTTCTAACTGTGCTCCCTACCCACAGTCTCTGCTATTATAAAAATGCTTCCTTCCACTGAAGATTGTTTTTTGAGACCCCATCTCTGAATATGTACTTGAATTTGTGTCTTTCTTGCTGTTGACTCTGTGCTTATTGTTCCAGTTTTCTTCTCATTTTGGACATACCCTTATGTTGTGTTTCACCAGGCTCTCAGAGTCCCTAATTTCTGGGACAGCCTTGGCTACTATCAAATCTAGCTCAGCCTTCTGAGATCTCTGCCCAGGTCAGTACCTTTACTTCCTACTGACCTGGGAGTGGATAATCGGCAGCTTGGATGTAGGATGGTATGAACCGATTTGTAAAATGAATATACATTCATTTCTATCATTTCTATATAGACCCCATATAAAGGGCATTTATTTTCCTTTATGGAAAAAAATTTGGAAGACAGCTTGGAAGTCTACTTCCAAGATTTATGTAAGACTGCTTGGCTTGGTAAGAAATTGCTTCAGGATAGTTTATCCGACTCATGTGGGAAACTATCACTGCACAGTTTTTCCTCTCGTGACCTAATGAGACAGAGCAGTGGTGCTCAGCACTGGCGGCACATTTTAAATTACCTTGAGTGGGTTTTAAAAATATACCCCACTCAATTCTGATAAATTAAATCAGTATTTCTGTAGATGGTTCCAGGACATGAACATTAAAAACAGTCTTTCCAGGTGTGTTTAATATGCAGCTAGGGTTTAGAACCACTTGGATTGGAAGAATGTATCAAAACATTCATTTGCTATCTAATTTTAAATAGTGGTTCTATGTCACACTAAATAGCCTCATTTCTTTCCAGTCTATTCTCTTTATGAATAAAAGTATTTACAGCATACTTAACCCTCAATTCCTCTCTAAGACGGGTTATTTTGCACATCTGGAAATGAGATAACCAGTCTATAATGCTCTGTAGTTTACAAATGAAGACATTAATTAGATTTTCAAATCTTATTCTCCAAAGTCATGAAAATGTGTAATTCTCTCTTGAGGCTATTTCCATTATTAAGTAAATGCATTATAAATTAGCAGACCAAAGGAATATGCATGAACTGTAATTCACATCCTGTAAATTTCATACTAAATCAGAAACCTCATTTTTCTTCAGGATGTAATGCTGTATTCTTCTTGTCTACCATCATTCACTTAATTATATAGGAGTTAAACACTTTGAAACCATCAGGAATTGTATAAATGTTAGAATAAACATTCTGCTATATTCACAAAAATCAAGTTCTAAAAAATTTATTTTGGAAATCAAAAAGTATGACAGCACATTCAAAGGGAGAGAAAAACAAGGAATTATTTGTATAATGATAACCAAAAAAAATTTTTTTTAAAGTTATTGTAAATTGTTGAAAAACTATTGATGTTATAGAACACAACAGACCTCAGTTTTAAGGATATTAACAGGTATTATTCCTCCTGATATTTCTCCTGAGGAGAGTGTGGTAAGTTGGAGAGTAAAAAGAATGGAGTCTCTGACTTTTGTGTTTCCAAAAGGCTCAGCCCCTGGGAGGAGATTCTATTAGGTGCTCTTTGAAGCAAAAGCATTTGATAGAGAAAGTGATTCTTCCACTCTCAAAGCAAGATTAAGGGAGTGGGGAGTGTCAACTGCAGATAGCAAAAGATTCTCCTAATTATGAAGGAGCTTATGCAGATAGCAAAAGATTCTTCTGGTTATGAAGGCTTTTGAGTCAGAGAGAAGGATGAATAGCCCTGCTTCTAAAATATTACCTGGAGACGTGGAAAGATATGAGAGGTTTGTAGAACCCAAGATAGAAAGGGATCTGCTCCCAATTCTCAGGCTTAGAGTCTTGGGATGTGGCGGAGCTTCAGAAAGGAGATGGCTGCTTTATGCATCTCGGCAGAAGGGCCACAGAGAACCTTACAGGGATAATTTCTGTGTCACTAGGAGTATATCCAGGGAGTAGGTGAACTTCTGAACCTTAAAGGGCCATGTAGGCAGGAATGCAAATTGTTTCAGGAATGTCTTGTGTGGGCTGATAATTGGATGGGCTGGTGGACAGCGTACTGAATATCTGAAGAATCATATGCATTGAGGACAAAACGTGTTCTGCTTAATCCTCTGGCAGTATGTAGACACCCAGAATTTAGAGCCCCAGAAAAACTGGAGTTGCAAACTCAAATGAGCTAAGATTAAAGTTTGCCATCCTGGTGAAATAGTGCTTAAAATAGAAACTGAATTTCAGGAAAGAAAGAAAATTATATTTGTGTATATGTAACTTTGTGGAATTAAATCCATAGCATTACATAAGACAATTGAAAAGGAACATGAAAAGCGTAAGTCTTATTATTCTTGTTCTTCTAATGGCATTAAAAAATCTTATGGCTGAAAGAGGCTTGGATTCATAGCATTCTAGTCTCTATTTCCTGTTTTAAAAGCTTTATAAAATGTATTTCCTCTTTTTCAAATCCTTGTTCTTACTCTTTATTCCAGTTCAGCATGACCCAATTTGGATGGGGGATAACAATAGAATACAATTTTGTTCTTAGAGGAAGGTGCCAACTTGTATTTTTGGCAGAATAATTCCACACATATATCTGGGCAAATTTATAGATGCTGTAATCAAACTTGAAAAAGTGCATGGAATAATAGATTTCAATCAGATGTCTGAAAGCAATAAACAAAGCTTGAATGACTATTTGTGAAATCATTTTAAGCTTTAAAAATCGAATAAGTAAAATTAAGATTAATATAGAAATGTGTTAATAGTTGTGTTCCCAGAGACTCAAATTGACTCAATTAATTGCTATTTATTAAATAAATAAATGAATACATTTTAAAGTTAATAACTTCTTTATTTTATGAGATGCTATACTTGGCTTAATTTCCACCAAAAATCCCAATAGACTATGTGTCATGGTTTCAATGTTCATTCCCTCCAAAACTCATGTTGAAATGTAACTGCCAGTGTAACAATATTGGGATGTGAGGCTTTTAAGAGGTGATCGGGCCACGAAGATTCTACCCTCATGGATGGGTTTAACACCTTAAAAAAAACTTTTGGAAGTGAGTTCTCTCTTGCTCCCCAGTGTGTTCTCTTGCCCTTCTGCCTTCCGCCATGTGATGATGCAGCACAAAGGCCCTTGCAAGGTGCTGGTACCAAGCCCTAGGACTTTCCAGTCTTCAGAACTGTGAGCAATACATGCCTTTTCTTTGTAAATCACCCAGTCTGTGGTCTGTTATAGCAACACAAAACAGACTGACACCATGAAAACTCAGTGGTATGAAACTCCTGAACTTGCATGTCTAGTAACACTTATGTGTTAGAAAAGGGAAATTTTGGTAAAGTAAAAAACTCGTCCTATTTAATAGGTAATTCAAAGTGATATAAAATCCTCCAGTGTCTTAGAATCTTGATGTTTCACAAAGAGTATTTCCCCACATCAAAAACCTCTTTGAATAAGAAATCTTTCCATGCAGGTAGCCACTCCTTGAGTGGCTCTGACAAATTCTGCTGTATTTTGCTCTGCTGCCATGGTTTGCTCACGTTACTCTGCTCTTCTGGTCGTTTTGAGGCATGGCTGGCTGCACAGCCCTCTGCTTCTGTGGGTCACACAATGTCTTCTCAGAGCTTGCTCTTTCCTCATCTTCTGAGGGATCTATAGCATTTTTCTGGGCATTCTCAGGTTTTAAAATTTCACACATCAGTAATATTTCCCCTCAGTTTTGGGGAATTATTATAGTGTTGTAAATTTTCTATTTGGCCAAGTAAGCATATTAATAAAGCTAACCAATTAAAATGCTAACTCCATTCTTATTACATTGAATACATGGATATTTTAATAAGATGTAAATAGAGAAACCATAATTGCAAGAATTAAGAATGTAGATTTTATTGAGTCTTAGGATGAACCTTGTTATATTATCTTCCAACTGCCCCCCCGATACCTATTTTTTTTTTTTTTTTTTGCAGAGGAGTCAATGACAACTTAATCACTGACTGGCACTGGACGAAGGGCTGAAATTTGGGAGTAAGTGCCATAGATTATGCTGTTTATTCTGGCCAGCTTTAATGCTGTCTATAATCCTAACATGGTGTCAGAACAGAAACTTTCTTTGAGGTTTGTTTTGTCTTTGTAGGGCATTCATTTATTTAACAAACACAAGCCAGGCTTGTACTCTGTGCCAGGAACATAAAGATAAAAGTCTCTGCCTCATGAAACTCACAATCTGTAAACAGATAATTTTTCAGTTGAAACTTCTTGTCGCTGACTCATGTTCCTGGAAATAACCATGTATATCAAATGCCATCTTTTAAAGCAGTAAACCAATTGCCAGTATGCAGATAAACCTGTCAATTCTATCTTTATTAAATTCTCATGTACACCTATTCTTTTTTTTTTGCAAGCAGAATCAAAGTTCAATAATGATTCTTAGTGTAGATTCTTTGGCCCTATTGTTCTTTAACTGCCATTGTGTTGCTCACTTTCCTTGTCAAACTCTTATTTTCTCTACCTCCACTTTGAACCGAAAGATACTATAACAAGTTCATCCTAAGGCTAAATTAATTCTGCATTCTTAATTCTTGCTATTATAATTTCTCTATTTATATCTTATTAAAATATCCACTTATTCAATGGGATAAGAATGGAGTATTGTAATAGATTAGCTTTATTAGTATGCTTACTTGGACAAATGGAAAATTTATGACACTATAATAATTCTCCCAAATTGAGGGGAAATATTACTGATGTGTGAAATTTGCAGTCTTTTCTCCTTCTTTCTGTCTGTCTAATTCTTTCTCTTAGTGGTGTTTATTTTTGGTTTTCCAGTAATTTCTCACAAATAATAAAACTCAAACGTAACAACACAATGTCCATGACATTAGAACGTTAAGCAGGGAGTACAGCAGTAAATGAGAAAGAAAACAGAATGAATGAAAATTGGAGTTTTTTTTGCTGCTAAAATTGAACTTGGTCAAAGTCCTATCAAGGATGTATGAGAGTGAAAGGAAACAAAAATAACAAGCTTTAGGTATGAGAGTTACACTATGATAAGGTTATGTTAGAAATGAGTGTAAGGTCCTAGGAGAACATAAAGGGCTAACATGTAATCCAGATGGGGTGTGGAGGTTTCTGGGGGCAAGTGATACCTGAGGAAAGCACATTGAATGAGAAAGAGTGACTTGATGATGAAGATGAGTAAAGACATTCCAAGAACAGGAAGAAGCCAATGCAAAGGCATGGAGATAGAGGATGCTGTGATGACTCAAATGGAGAATTATCCAGAATGGGAGTTGTTATGTTCTTCACAGAGGAGGCCACCTGCACTGGGTGAACTGAATAGGTCACATGCAAAGTTCAGCGGATCCCTAAGATCACCCTAATTTCTGACATAAACTGCAAATTCTGGGATCCCCAAGACCACCTTTAGGTTCAATAATTCACTAGAAATGCTCATAGAACTCAGCAAAGCTGTTGTACTCATGGTTACAGTTTATTACAACAAAGGTTATAGATTCAGATCAGCCACAGGAAGAGGTCCATAGAGCAGGGGCCAGGAGGAATCCAGGCATGAGCTTCCAGTTATCCTTCCCTGGTAGAGTCTTGCAGACAGTGCTAATATTTCCCTGAAATGATGTGTGACAATATGTATGGGGTGTTGACATAGGGAAGCTTACTCAAGCCTTGGCGTCCAGTTTTATTGAAGTGTAGCCATATAGACATGATTGACTACCCATATGGCTGGTTTTAGACTGTAGCCCCTTCAGAGATCAAGTTGATATTGTGTATCTCAAGGCCCCAGCTGTAAATCACATTGTTAGTATAGGATATTTGGCATGGTCTAAGATTCCCAGGTACACAAAAACAATGTGATTAGGCAAGACCTTCCAAGGACATAGAGGTTACCTCCCAGGAATGGAAGGCAAAGGTCAAACCTCTGTTTGGGCAAGAATAATTCTTTGATACACACCACAAAACTTTTAGATTCCAGTCATATTTCCTTTGGAGGAAGTCTGGCATAAGGCATCACTCCTGGACCTGAGGTCAGCTCTTGATTCAAAGACCTCCACTGAGATCTAATGGATCCCAACCTGGCTGCACATTAGGCTTACATAGGGATACTTAATGTTGCTGATGTTTTAGCCCACACCTGCTGTCCCCAGAAATTCTGATTTAATTAGTCTGAGGCAGGTCCAGGATTGGTATGTTTTAAAAGATCTGCAGGTAATTCTAATTTGTGGTCAAGATTGAGAACCACTTCATGAAGTAGCTAGGAAAACTCTGCCTATTAAAGGTGCTCTCTGGAGTGTGATGTCCTCTCCTGGGGAGTCTGAATAAGACAAATAATTGGCTCCAGCAGTGGGTGTAGATAAAGATGTAGTCTCAGGAGAAGAAGCATAAACAGAGAAGCTGAATCAGGAAAATGATTTTCTATTGGAGTTGCTGAGGTATCCAGACAGGCATGTCATGAGACTTTACTCAACTATTGCTAGGTTGATTTTCTGGACATACTGTATCCTTACAGTGGGTATCTTCCATCTGAAGTAACCTGTCCTTGTGGTATGCCACATGAATGAGTTTACCTATTACCCTGGCCTTTGCCTCTCACCTTCTGGGGAAGATTATGTAATTCTTTGAGCCCTAGCTACCTCACTGGTAAAATGGGGATAATAGGAGATACCTCATAACTTGCTATAAGATTATATAAACTTTAGTGTTTAACTTTTGTTATAGACTCCAAAAGGGCCAGCAGTGTGATCCTCAGCATCTCACTGAGGTAGGTGATTGAAGCCTTATTCTAGCCACTGTGCCAAATTGCTGACCTTAACACATAAATGAACTTAATTCTTACAACATTCCTATGAAGTAACTGCCATTATAATTTTTATTTCATAGCTGAGAAGCTAAGAATTAAAAAATGTAAATAATTTATTCAGTGTTGTTCATAAGTGCTATGGTTTGAATGTGACCCTCGAAGTTAATGAGTTGGAAATTTCACCCCCAAGGCAACAGTGTTGAGAACTGAGACCTTTAAGAGGTGATGAGTCTTGAGGGCTCTGCCCTGATGAATGGGTTAATGCCGTTATCACGGGCCTGGGTTGGTTATCATGGGAATGGGTTTCTGATAAAAGGATGAGTTTGAGCCCATCTTCCTTCTCCCTCTCCTGTCTCTTTCTCCCTGTCTCATGTGTGCACATGCATGCTCTCTTGCCCTTCTACCTTCCACCATGGTATGATGCAGCCCCAAGCACCTCATCAGGTGTGGGACCCTTGATACTGAACTTCCCAACCTCCAGAACTTAAGAAATAAGTTCCTGTCCTTTATAAATTACCCAGTCTTAGGTATTCTGTTACAGCAACAAAAAATAGACAATAGCAATGGGTTATTTTGTTAGTAATGCTACTAATAATACACGTCGGGATAATTATATTTAATCTTAAGGAAATTGCTTATTTAGCATCTGATGACATATGGTCTTATATTGTTTCTGGGTTTTTCCTAAGTGTTGCAGTTTTAGCTTCCCAATAATATTTTAATTGTGTTGTCCCAATAAGATATAAATAACCAGCACTTATGTTTTGTTTGTAACTCTTACTGCTTTTGGAGCAGGACTGATCTTGTCATTTTAGTTGGGTTTTACAGCTGAAAACTCAGCTTTGCAAAGATATGCCATCATATACTAGAAGGAGTCAAATGATTCAAAATTACTCACTGGAGTCTGAACAGAACTGCAGCCTACTTTTATTCAGGAGGCTTTCACTGGACCTTACTCCCAGGGAAGTAGAAATGAAATGAAATTTATGTAACAATTTCACACATTCTCAAATCATCTGTCATAGCTACATAGTCTTAGGAAATGGTGAAAATGACATGCATTTGGATTCAATTACAAATGAATTTTCAGGAAAACAATATCCTAATTTATGAAATATTCTGATTAACGGAGTGCATAGGAATTGTTTATTCTAAAAGTATCATCCATATTAAAACTATAAAGGACATATTTTACTTTATGTTTGATAATTCATAAATCATTTTTGTTTCATGCTATGGTTTGGGATAAGAATTGTGAGCATCTCCTCAGGTATAATAATAATAATAGATAGGCTAGGCACAGTGGCTCACGCCTGTAATCCCAGCACTTTGGGAAGCCGAGGCAGGTGGATGACCTGATGTCAGGAGTTCGAGACCAGCCTGGCCAACATGATGAAATCCTGTCTCTACTAAAAATACAAAATTGGCCGGGTGTGGTGGCACATGCCTGTAGTCCCAGCTACTCTGGAGGCTTAGACAGGAGAATTGCTTGAACCCAGGAGGTGAAGGCTGCAGTGAGCTGAGATTGCACCACTGCATTCCAGCCTGGGTAAGACAGAGTGAGACTCTGTCTCAAAAAAAAAAAGATAAGCCAGGTTACTTTAAATATTATGTAATAAAGTGATAACTTACATAAATGTAGCAAAGAAAAATGTTTTCATATAATAATATGCAAAACTGAAAAGTCACTTGAAAAGATAGAGAATTAAAATTTATAGAGTTTATATGGTCTTTATATTAGGCAGTTTTACATTCATTATAAACCCTGACTCTCACTATAGCTCTATGAAATAACTATTATGTTCATTTTACAGATACAGAAAATGCCTCTCAGAGAGATAGTCCTAGGTTCCCAAACTTTTTCAGTGCACAATGTTCTTAGCATCTCAGTAATGTTTTCACACCACTCTGCCTAAAGGTATTCCTAAACGTTTCCTTGACTAAGTTATTAATTCTAAAACCCTAATAAGTACGTAGATTCTAACAACTTAGTAGCCATTGGAAAATAAAATGTACATAAATTGAAGCTAAGTTTATTTTTACTTCATTCTTAACCACAATTACTAACAGGATGTACGTGCCTTTTGGGCACTGCACAGCTTTGCAAACTTTACATCAGATGGGATACCTCCACCCCAATTTGGTGTTTTACATTGAATTTGAGGTGGTCCTTGCTTATCATACTAATTTCTGAAAAGCCAGCTTTGCAAAAATATGCCATCATTGAAAGGAGTGTGGCATGATCTAATGTTGACCCTGTTTGCACTGTATTGAAAAGATGTTGAGTATAACTGTGTTGCTCTTGAAAACTTAAAATATCCCATGGCACTCCTTGGAATATCTTGGCATACAGTTTGGGAAACTCATGGTTAAATAATTTCTCAAAATGAACAACTAGTAAGTGTTGAAGTTAGGATTCGAAACCATAGTGTATTTATGCATTCAAAATATATTAATGACTGAAGATAATTGATCTTTTATTGACTAAGACTTTACCACCGTACCATTCAGTGGAACCCTATATAAAAACAGAGGATATGAAAACATTATTTAATGATGTTTTCTCTATTTTAATTTTATTTATTTATTTATTTATTTATCTATTTATTTATTTATTTTTGAGATGGAGTCTCACTCTGTCGCCCAGGCTGGAGTGCAGTGGCGTGATCTCAGCTCACTGCAAGCTCTGCCTCCTGGGTTCACGCCATTCTCCTGCCTCAGCCTTGGAAGTAGGGGACAACATGTGCCTGCCACCATGCCTGGCTAATTTTTTTTTGTATTTTTAGTAGAGACAGGGTTTCACGGTGCTCGCCAGGATGGTCTCGATCTCCTGAACTCGTGATCCACCTGCCTCGGCCTCTCAAAGTTCTGCGATTACAGACGTGAGCCACCATGCCTGGCCCCCTATTTAATAATGTTATTTGAGGTTATGTGTAGAAGAAATAAATGAATCCTTGACAATTGTTCTTCAATAATATAATTTTAAAGACTCATGAAGACAATTTGACAAATATAAAAAATAATATCGTGCATGGTATTTTCCCCTGATAACAGAGATAAAAATGCTTCAATCTTTTATATTACATTTAAATCAGGACTATCCAAGTTGCTACAAATTTTAAATGTTGAATTCTCCTGTAAAATTTGTATAACCACAAAGTTGTGCACTTAAAAATATTTCTTGTCCCGCAGATTCAGTGGGAGGATAAAAGCTCATAGTCAAAAAACTCATGAAAAGATAATAAAACTGTAGAAATGAATAAGATTGGTGGCTTATGGAGGAGGCTGATCTTGCAAATGGTTATTCTTGTCTCCCCCAAATAGAGGTCCATGATTTATCTTACAGGAAAATTTCATAAAATGATCTCATTTCTGTTCAATTTAATTTATGTGTAAATATTCATATTGGTCCTGCTTTATTTTTGTATAAGTCAGTTGACATTTTGACAAATATGAACAGAAAATATCATGTGCCTACTTTTTTGCTTTCCCCATCTTTATAGAAGCCCCAATGAAAATAAAAATAGTGTATAGTGAAAGGTATTTTCATTCTCTCCTTGCAAGATAATTAATTTACATATCAATTGGAGTGAAATACATGAGGCCTTTACTATACTAGGTGTTTTTTGTTGTCATTGTTTTTTCCTGTTTTCATACTTGAATATCATTTGATTGCAGAAACAGAAGATTTCAGTGTCATAGCCTAGGGTGCTCAGACCCAGATAAATTTCTACTGATGCATTTGTGTAATGAGAACTTACATACTGGAAGAATAAACATGCTGGATGTATGAGAATTAGGTATTAGATAAAGTTCATTTTAGACTCCAATCTGTTTCAGAAGAATAGCCTTATGAAAAGTTATTTCAATCCATGAAATTCCTTCACTCAGACATTTGTCTTCAATACCTGTGAAATTGATATCTCTGTCTAAGCAACCTGATTAGCCTTTAATACATGATTCACAAGGACTGAATTGTTAAATATTATGTTCATTAAGAAAATAAAATTCCTATAAATGAAATTATTTTGACAGATTAATTCGTAGATTTTTCTGAATGTTAAAATATTGTATATATTTGTTTTGGATGAAATTAGTACTAGGCTGGAGTCCTTTGTAATGCAAAGGATATTTGAGTTGACACTTTGTCATCTGATTAGGGCATCTGGAAAAAATGGAGCTGTTGGTTTGACAGAGTTCAGTGTTGAGGTTGAGATTTTGTCAGCAGGGCACGGAAGGTGTTGAAGTAGCTGGCCTAGCTGTTCTTGTTTTGGGAAAAGTAGTTGTTTGACCAAACATCTTCATTTACTTATATTCAACTTTGTTATTTAAAGCCGGTCATCAGTTTCAAATATTATTGTTCTTTATTTGCTTATTTTTGTGCTTTGCAATTCTTTTGCTTTCAAATAGACATGATTTTTTTTTCTTTTTTCTTCATTCTTTCTTCAATATCTATTTCCTGGCAATATAAATTAAATGTTGAAATAATTACTAAAGGATGCTGTAAAAGCACCATCTTTGAAATCTTAACCGGTAAGACAGTTTTTCTGGGATTATTTTAGGTCATAAATTAAGGCAGAAAGTTAAAATTGCAGTTTTCTAAGAGACTACGAATCCCAGGGTTCTGAAATCTGCTACTTCAAGCAAAATGGAAGATGAGTTGAAGTTTAAATTTACAGACTGTTGAAACTCGTTAAGAAGATTGGTTTGGTGAAAAGTGTAGCAAAGAGGAAATACTGTGCCTTGGGATTATTTTGTTTATATTCATGCTACCTTTTTGGCATATATATTTGAGATACATTTTGGGGAGGGGTGATTTCTTCTCTTTGAAATCACTTTTTTCTATTGCTATTTTGAAGTCCATTTTTCCTTGTTTCTCCTGTGCTCCTCAAGTAGTAAAGAGTTTGGAGTTCTGTGTGGCACAGGTGCTGAGTGTTGCCGTGTTACCCAGCACCTCCAAATGGCAGTGCATGGAATTGGCAGTGGGCTGAATCACCCACTCACTTAACTATTGTAGGTTTAGGGACTGGGAGGACCAGAGGTTCAGGGAGATACAGAAGAAACTGGGCCTTGTAAGGCAACAGCTCTGATTACCTGAGCTTCTGCTTTTCATCTAAAGAATTTACCTGGATATCCTTTCAAAGAACTTTAAATTTTCAGATGACAGGTGAGGAGTCAAAAAAGCAGAACCTCTGGACATATTCTGCACTTGGCTTGCATTGTGTGTTTTTTACATTTTGTATATGAAATACTTTGTAACCACTGTTATATAATTTATTTTATTCTCTTAAAGTTTACAGCAATAATAGCTTATACTGGTAATACTTCAGGTTTATATTTGCCCTTTATTTTCTTGCTTTTAGGATACTTCATTTTCTTTTTATTTTTCAATTTTATTTTCTTCCTTCTCTCTTGAAAATAAGTTTTATAAATTTATTATAATTTAGTTTTATCCAACCCCATTAAATTTTGAGCTATTACTTTTGTCTGACATACTTTTTATTCTCTTACTTTTTGTTTCTATTTTACCTTAGCTTTTATTTTCTGATTTAAATAAGAGATTTTTCAATTGTTTTAATTTACTATTTTAAAGCAGTTTAAAAAATAATTTTACAATGTAATCGTTTAAAACATTGCTATGCTTTTTGTTTTTTTTTTTATTTGACTTTAACCCACAGAAGATTTTCCAGGAAGGTTTCAGCTTGGTCAGTTTCAGCTTGGTCAGGTGCTTTAGGGATGGCCTCAACCACAGAGAGCACCACCTCCACAAGTACAGCTGTAGGAGCTGAGGGAGGACTTTCCCTTTGCCCTCTGATAGTACACTGAAAAATCAGCCCACAAAAGGCAGATTAATGGAGAAAAGGCGTACAAATTGACTTAATGTGTACAAAAGAGCCTTCAGAAGGAAGACCCAAAGATATAGGGGAAATTGTCAATGTTTATACTTAGGTTTGACAAAGCATGGACAGCTGTGTAGAAATAGGATTGGAAAAAAAAGGGTATGGTCTAATACTAATAGGCTGAGTGGGGAAACCCAGCAAGGCCCATCTGTCTAGACTCTTGTTGGCTCCTCTGAGCATGCATTTCTCTCTCTCTTTCTTTCTTTTTTTGAGATAGAATCTCACTCTGTCTCCCAAGTTGATGTGTAGTGGCATAATCTTGGCTCACTGCAACTTCTGCCTCCTGGGTTCAAGCGATTCTCCTACCTTAGCCTCCCAAGTAGCTGGGAATACAGGCCTGTGCCACTACACCCAGCTAATTTTTGTATTTTCAGTAGAGATGGGGTTTCGCCATGTTGGCCAGGCTGGTCTCAAACCCCTGACCTCAGGTGATTCACCTGCCTTGGCCTCCCAAAGTGCTGGGATTACAGGCGTGAGCTACTGCGCCCCGCCCATTTCTTTTTGCTGGGAATAGTGTGGGACCCACTCTGGAATGGGAGTCTGATGACCTATGGTCAAACAAGTTAGGTAAGATAGTTTCTGTATGGTAAGTTTTTCACAGAGAAGTGGTAGAAAAGTTGCAGTAATATTTTTAGATTTTCAGGGGAAAGGGGTCCTAGTTTCTATAACCCCACCGCCCCCACCCCTCTTGGAGAAGAGGGATTCTAGTTTCTATGGGTAGCTTCAGGGGAGAATGGGACTGAAAGACAGGAGGGCAGGAGAAGGTCAGAGGAAACTCTTGCTTCTGAGGCTATTTTTGAAGGCTTCTTTTGGGAATATTGTTTTCCAATACTCCCTTCCCAGGACTCAGCCCATGCTGAGTGACTGATAGAGGTGGAGGTATAAAAGCCTGGTCATTTTTGCCAAATGTGAGATAACTCTGAAGGGTCTTTTTAGTCCCCATGGAGTCTGCAGAGGCTCTATTTTGGCCTGAAGTCCCAGTGTAACTTCTCCCTTTATTCAATCCCACTTAGTTCCTCCCTCTTCCACAGGTGCTGTTCCCAAGGTCACTTCCTAAGTAACATCACGTGCTGTAAAGTGCTTCTATGAGAACTCATGCTGTAATATTAACCTTTTATTTTATTTGAAAAGCATCAGCTTTATTTACATAAAGGTAAATTTACACGCAGTTGACCCCTGAACTACATGGGTTTGAACTTCATGGGTCTTATACATAGGCGTTTTTCAACCAAACATGGATGGAAAATACAGTATTGATGTGAAACTCCAGTATAGGGAGGGTTGACTATTCACATGTGTGTGAGTTCTGCAGTTCTGACCTTGGGTCTTGAGTTTGCACGAATTGTGGTATATGCGGGGGTTCTGGAACCAATCCCCCACTATACTGAGAGACAACTGTATAGTGAAATGCACTTATTTTAAGTGTACTTAAAGTGCTATTCCTCGATCAATCCAGGCATAGTTTGGCTTTCCTGCCTTTGAAACCGGTCCAATTGTCCTATGGAACTGATATTTATGGTTTATTTTGAATAAACATAGAAATTGACCCTCCCAATCTTAAAACTTGAGAAAGTTACAATTATGTGAGTTGCTTTCTCAGAAAACCAACCATCAGGCCTCCCAGATAGTATCAAGGAATTGAAACTTACCAGATCACCACATGTGGACGATGAGACACTAGACCCAACACCCATCATAATTGCCTAACTAACCACCTGCTTCCGGTTGACCAATTACTCTTTCTTGCTCATCCCTAAATCCTGGTTTGTTTGTTTTTTTTTCCCACATATAGTTACATTTCTTCTCTGCCGTTTAAACCCTTAGTTCTAGACCATCAGGGAGATGGATTTGAGACTGATCTTCCATCTCCTCAACTGCAGCGCCTTCTTCTCTGGCAATACTTATTGTCTCAGTGACTGTCTTTCTGCACAGTGAGCAGCAGGACCTGGACTGAACCCCTGGCATTTTGGTGACACCTTTGTACTTGCTCTTCCTTTTTCCTGGAAAACTTCCCCTCTGCTGTCAGTATGTGGCCTTCCATTCCTTCAGTGCCATTTTCTCATGAATACTTCCCTTTTCCACTCTATTTAGAAATGCAAGACACTTTCACTCTGAAAACTTAGATACACAATTTTTGTTTTATTAGTTTCATGGTATTTATGACCTGCTGGTATGTTATATAATAAGCTTATTTGTTTATTTCCTGTCTTCTTTTTCTATGTTATCACCTCCACAGGGCATGGATTTTTGTCTGTTTTGTTCACTGCTGTATCCTCAGTAGCTATAAATATTTGTTAAATAATTGAATGAATGAAAAAAACTGGGTTTGAATTTTCATTATATAAATACCTTGAGGAGGCCAGGCATAGTGGCTCACACCTGTAATCCCAGCACTTTGGGAGGCCAAGGTGGGTGGATCACAAGGTCAGGAATTCGAGACCAGCCTGGCCAACATGGTGAAACCTTGTCTATACTAAAGATACAAAAAATTAGCCCAGCGTGGTGGCATGTACCTGTAATCCCAGCTTCTCTGGAGGTTGAGGCAGGAGAATCGCTTGACCCAGGAGGCGGAGAGTGCAGTGAGCTGAGATTGCGCCATTGCATTCCAGCCTGGGTGACAGGGTGAGACTCCATCTCAAAAATAAATACGTACATACATACATACATACATGCATACATACTTTGGGGAGTAATTCTTTCTGTGACAGTGCTATAGAGTTATATTTCATACCTATGTTACACAGCATTGTAATAAAGTCAAATATCATTAAGTGACAGTAATGGCATTATATCCTATTGAACAGTAATGGCATGATATCCTATTGAGAAAGTCACAGGAGATAAGTCTGAAAATCAGATAGGCCTTGGAAACCTTAAAAAAAAATATGAGAGCTGGAAGATGTGACATCCTTGAGATGTTTTGGTATGTGTATGTGCAGGTGTGTTTAATTGGAATTTTGATTCTAAAATGTAATTCCTGTCACAAGTACAGTTCACATTAACATTTAGCTCAAAGCTACCCCTTCCTCTCTTTTTACTCCACCCTTGGTGAGCAGCTCTGGATTTGTGGAATACTCAGGGACACAATTTGACTATGATACTTGGGTGAAATTGAAGAGGTGATAACAGAGAGGTTTGAAAGTTCTCCCTTTACTCTGGATCAATGGATTGATGACTTTTTGTACTTTATGTAGCTGGTGTGGTTAGGTAGCCATCAGGATAGTGGAAACAAGCAAACTTAAATGTCTTAATGACTTAACAGGTTTATTTCTTACCCATATTTCATGAGGCCATCCTTTGGAGATGTGCTCCACATTGTCCTTACTCAAGGACTGAGGGAGAATCTATCCCTGTGTTTCCACAGTTAATGAAGGAATTTAGAAAAGGGTATGAAACTCATGCTTTAGCTTTTAAAGCCTCTGGCTGGAATGACACCTCTGCCTGGAATGACTTCTGTTCACGTCTCATATGCCACTACTAATCACAGGGTCACAACTAGCTGTGAGGGAACAGGTAATGTAGGAAGAGGAAAGCACCAGAAATATTTGATTAGCAGCCCTGATGGGTAGTACCACAGGTAGGTTGGGCTTGAGGTCACCTTCTGCATTGGAGGGGCCTCTTGTCACTGGTAGGCCTAATTGGCCCAGGGCAGGGCCCAGGGCAGAGATGGGCTTGAAATGAATTGTTAAGGTCAAATGCTCTCAGTTTTAGGTGAGTGGTTTTAAAATCTTAGTGAGGAAAAATATCCGCCGAGGAACATGATTAAAAGAAAAATCGACTCCCCTCAGGCCCCCACCCAGAGACTGATGAAGTGATTCTGAAGCTGGCCACTAAATCACACTTTAAGAAATATTAGAAAGAAAATATCTTTCTTTGGTTCACTTTTCTATTCTCTTCATTAGAGTGGAAAAAACTCTTTGAGAGTACCTGACATACAATACTAAACCCTTGGTAAATCTTTTTTGAGTTAAAAAAAGAGCAACACTCATGAAACACTTAAAAAACCAATATAACCTGACTTTCAAAACTGTCTTGGGTTAAATTTCTTAGAATGCTGTGAATTCTTACCAGGAATGTCTATTTATATATGGCATGCATTTTCCTCATCAATTAGCAACAAATGCAGAAATTAAAATTAATCAGTAGTAGCATGCTTAGGATAATAATAAAATACCTATACACTGTCTTTTAAAAACCTTGATTTCTGAAAACCTGTAACTTCTTTCATTGATTGTCTTTCTCTATTAACTTTCCACTGTACTCTCCATATCCTTGGACTGAGCAAATGATTACTTTTGTCATTTTAAGTAGTTCTTCATGGGAAGTACTTTTTTCCTTTTCTCTGAATATGACTGTCTTCTGTGATTATGATTGACAGCATATTTAAAATTAAGATCATTCGGTTAATATTCTAAGCAATGTTCAAGAAATAGCAAATTCCCTCTTGAAATGTTTTGTGTAATAAGTTTATATTGCTAGTTTAGGAATGGCTTAAAGTGCTGATAACTCTCAAATAATTAGACTGTTACCTAAGCAGCGCTCTATGTAAAAGGAATATCTATTTTAGTCCACAGACACTACAAATTAACCAGAATTATTCCAAATGAAAACTTAAAATAAAATTTTATTTACATTTCATTATAATTACTTTCAGATATAATTAAAATTCTTATTCTTTGGTATTCTGCTAAGATCTTCATAATTTGTAAATATTTACTGTATATTTCTGGTCATGTAACTTTAGGAAAAGTGGATGAATTTTTTTAAAACTAAATTTCTAGGACTAGTATATAATTTATTTTATAAAATATCACTTTTATAAAAGGATTTACTTTTAGCCCAATGTAGTATTAGTAGGTTGAGCTATTTCAGGGTGAAAGAGGAACCTAAACATCACTCTATAAAATTATAGGAGTTTAAATTGCTGCAATTTTAAAACTATTTATTAATATACTGGCTTAAAATTATTTATTAATATTCTGGGCTTTTTCTTGGTATAAAGTTTACATTTCTGGATAATGTTTCTTGTGGACCTGAGTTCTTTTTTTTTAAAAAGGAATTTAACTTAATACCACATCTTGTTGAGCAAACTAAAATTTCAGTGTAAACATCCTAAGAATTAACTGTCTGTTTTGCTGTTCTCACAATCTGCGTTTTACTTGAGCTGCTTACCTGTATTCTGCAACTATTAATGAACTTCAACTCACTTTGGGAGGCTGAGGTGGGCGGATCACCTGAGGTCGGGAGTTCAAGACCAGCCTGGCCAACATGGCGAAACCTTGTCTCTACTAAAAAATACCAAAATTATCTGGGGCGTGGTCGTGGGCGCCTGTAATCCAAGCTACTCAAGAAGCTGAGGCAGGAAGAACTGCTTGAACCTAGGAGGTGGAGGTTGCAGTGAAATGAGATGGTACCACTGCATTCCAGCCTGGGTGAAAGAATGAGACTCCATCTCCAAAAACAAAAACAAAAAGCAAAAAACTTCAATTCACCTCTCCTGTGCTAACCTCCAGCAGTAATCAATGTGGTATCAGTTATACCATTTTTAGGGGTGAATATCAGCAAAACTAATGATAATTTCCTAAACAATTATTTACAGACAGGAAAGGTGAGAGAATTTCTAGAAACAATAAAAGAATACACCTCAGTTACAGCCAGGACTTTTATCATTCTATGAACTGGTTTAATCTTTAATTCTGGCCAAGTTGTCTTTCAAATTAATGTCAAAGATGACCACATAGAGAGAGTATATATCAGCTTCCCCCACCAAGCTGGTATGTATGTGTTATATATTTTAGGGCAACCCAAGTGTCAGCTTCTTAGATGTTCCCTAGGTCAACTGAGTTCATTTTGTATTCTTACATTTAGCGTCATTGGCTACAACCTCTAACCCAGTGTCCCTTCTGATATCTTCAGTTTCATGAAAGTCACCCATTGTTGGTCTGATTTTCTAATGTTGTTTTATCTTCTTTGTCTGTTGTACCATTTATCTTCTGCCTCTATGAATTCCTTTCCCATGCCTGTTCTCCCACTATTCTATCTTTAAATTACTGCCATTGCCCAATTTTATTCTGCTTCCAAATTACCACCAAACATGGGCTGATTGTCTAGAAAATTTTTATTGGATATGTGGGACAAAAAATATAAGATTATATCATAGTGCAGTATACAGTTTAAAATCGGATAATAGATATTTGCATCTGTTAGCTTTTGCTTCATGAGAAACCACCTGAGAAATTTAAGCTAACAATCATTTTATTATTGTTGCTGAGTCTGTCAGTTGACCAAGTAGTTCCATGTCCATCTGAGGGCTGATTATTCTAGAATGGCTTTGCTTTTAATTTGGCCAGTTGGTGTTGGATGTTGACTGGGGTGATAGGGATGACTGGTGGCAGTGGCCACTCCAGACAGCCCACTGCTGCCATCACGCTGGCTGCAGCAGAGAGACACGGCTGGGGCTGCATGCTCCATGGAGCCAGTGAGAGCCCTGCCCCTTCTGAGTTGGGGCAGAAGTTCCCCAGGTGTTGCTGCAGCTGCCCAAATCATGGCTGCAGACTCATGCATCCTGCACTCTTGAGAGCCTGGGAAGGCCCCCATGCCCTCACAGGCTCGGAAGTGCCTGCTCCCTCTGCCCGGATTCTCCCTGCTATCAGTGCCTGCTCCCATCTCAGAACAAAGTTGAGGCTGAACCTGGGCACCATGAATGGCAGCAGGAGGCAGGCAGATTCCTGGGTGGAAGGGCAAAGTTCCCCAGTGAGACCCTACCTTCAGGCCAAGTAGGGCCTGCAGGCTGGGGGCTGGGCTGCCAGTCTCACGGAGTGGAGTGGGACCTTGTGGTGCTTTCTCTGGGCCCACCCATGGCTGCCCATGGACCAATTGGTGCGACTTCATCCCCTCTGGGGCTCATAAAAGTCCCGGGCTCAGCCAGAGCTGAACAGATGATGGAATGTCCAGCAGCAGAGAGAAGCTTCCCACTCCAGGGTCTCTGCTCTGCTAAGAGCTGCAGAGAGGTTGGGACAAGCTACCAGCAGAGAGGAGCCACCCACCCCAGGGCCGCCTCCTCTCTGCTGAAGGCTGAACACTCGTTGGAACATCCTGGCTGCAGAAAGGAGCTAACCACAGCAGGTCTCTGAGTTATTCTACTGCTCAATAAAGCTCCTCTTTATCTTGCTCACCCTGCATTTGTCTGTGTGCCTCATTCTTCCTGGTCACAGGACAAGAACTTGGGGCCCGCCAAATGGCAAGTGTAGAAGAGCTGTAACACACACAGGGCAGAAACATATTCCTTGCTCACCACATTGCTGGTGAAGAGAAGAGCTGAGGCCCTTTGGGGAGCCTAGACATGAGAACTCCCTGATGCAGGCTGTGACTCCCTCTTTGAGGTCCTATGGTTTTTGGAATCTCTGAGCTTCTGTGCTCTGCTGCATTCCCTGGTGCCAGCTAGGAAAGCTGCTTGCAGTATAGCTGGTCCAGCTGCAGCCTCGCAGAGAGCTGGCATGTGTGCCAGCACCTGGAGCTGCCTGCTACACTGTAGGGGCATAATCAAGGAAAAGGATATAGGAAGAAGAATTATTGAGCCAACTTGCAAATAATCTACTACACATTGTTTAACATTTTATATATTTTTAAAAAGTGGTCATCTTTTCTTTTAGGGGACGTGTATTTTAATGCATGGCTGGGCTAACTTCTCTTCTTCTGAACTTTTTTCTTTTCACCCTGACTCAGTAACTCAATCGTGCCCAACCTCTGATTTTGTTTCTTCATTTTACGAGCACTTTTCTTTTAAAACTCTTCTTTGTCATCTAAATCCATCCCCCAAAGATCTAATTTTTGTAAACAAATCTGAAGCTGTTTATGAGTAAAACAACTCTCTCCATGAAGGAAATCCAGTAGACAACTCAATATTTTTCTTTCAGCTACACAAATATGAAGATTAAAATGTGAATTCCCACAAAGCAATAATAGTACTTTTTGTATTCAATGCATAAACAAGGCTTGAGATGTCTAAACAACTTACAATAATTTTGAGGCCTCTCTATGGGTCCTCTGTTGTTGAAAATTTTGTAGCAAGCAACCTGAAAAAAAACCTTTCAGAAAATGGATATTCCACAACAGACTGGTACAGAAAGAGAAATGTGTTGATAATGACAAAAAAAGCAGGAGGATTTTGAAGTAGTATTACTTATTTTTTAATAATCAGGTCTTATAAAACTACCAAATTTTATTTTCAAAACTTAAGAGAACTTTGCTGTATTCAAATCTAATTAACAGTGATGGAAACTCTAAAACCTGAAAATTTTAACTTAAGAATTTATTTTTATCCTAGGAGAAAAGTAGGATTGTGCTCCTAGACCAGGCTTCAAGGGACTTTCCTGTCATGTTGAAGTAGCAACCTGAAAATCTGGAGGTGGAATATGTGATTTTACTTTTATGATTGCAATGGAGGGAGTAGACTCTAGAGATTTGGTACATGTAATTATTTAGCAATCTAATCAGATATTACATTTGGGTCAGTAACTGGCATAATTGAACTTCTCTGATGCCTATAGCACAGGGATATGTGCTTGGGGAGGATTGTCTGATAAAAGATGGGTCATCCAGTTAAAATTAAGTTTCAGATAGACAACAAATATTTTTTTTTAATAGTAAAAGAATGTCCTATTCATCTGAAATTCAGATCTAGTGGGGACATTCTGTATTTTTATTTGCTATTTCTGAAAATTGTATCAGTTTAAACAATATAAAGCTGAAAAGCCAGGACATACATAAGAAATAATAACACAGAGAAACACATTGTGGTGGATTTAAAACATATCCACAAGTTCTTTGGCACTCCATTGAGAGGTGGGATGTATGTCTTGTCCTTTAAATCTGATTGGATTTAATGATTCACTTGTAACCAATAGATGCCAGGCTATTGAGGCTAGGTCATAAAAGACATTGTAGCTTCTGTCTTGCTTTTGCAGATGAGCACCCAGGAAAGAAAAAGACTACCCTAAGACCACCATGCTGTAAGGGAGCCCAGGTCACATGGAGAGGCTCAAGCAGCTGCTGTAGTTGATAGCCCCAGCTCAAGTCCCTCTGAGGTGGCTGCTTAGAGCCACCATGACCACCAGTCGTGGGAGCAGGCACCCATAGCAGGGAGAAGCCAGGCAGCGGGAGCAGGCACTTCTGAGCCTGTGAGGGCAGGGGGGCTTTCCTGAGCCCCCAAGGGTGCAGGATGCGTGAGTCTGCAGCCATGGTGGGTAGTTGCAGCGACACCTGGGGAGCTCCTGTCCCAACTCAGAAGGGGCAGGGCTCTCACTGGCTCCATGGAGCATGCAGCCCCGGCTGTGTCTCTCTGCAGCAGGCAGTGTGATGGCAGCGGTTGTGCTGTCTGGAGTGGCCGCTGCCGTCAGTTATCCCTGCATAGCTATGGAGGTTCTAACCTCCAACTCATGAGTAATTCCCAGTGGAAGCCCAGGCATTGTGGAGCACAGATAAGCTGTGTGCTATCTTAATTCTTGACTTATAGAATCCAGGAGCATAGTAAAGTGGTTTTAAGGCACAAAGTTTTGTGGTTATTTGTTATGCAGTAATAGTAACTGTAATACACATGCTCAGTATAAAGTGAATGGTTAAAATAATCAGTGGTGCAGGAGCTTAGTGGAAGAAGTAGTCACCAGAGGCTTTGGTAGGGCAAGGATTCCCCTGCTCTGCCCTACCCCCACACTCAAAAGGCAGAGCTTGATAGGGAGTATAGAATGTGGGAAATGAGAAAGGGAGAGGGTGAAAGCAGAATTAGTGGCAAAGATCCTTGTTCCTGTTTTTTGTTTTTTGTTTTTTTTTTTGAGACAGAATCTTGCTCTATCACCCAGGCTGGAGTGCAGTGGTGCCATCTCAGCTCACTGCAACCTCCGCCTCCCAGATTCAAGCGATTCTCATGCCTCAGCCTCCCAAGTATCTGGGATTACAGGTGCCCGCCACCATGCCTAGCTAATTTTTGGATTTTTAGTAGAGACAGGGTTTCCCCATGTTGGCCAGGCTGGTCTTGAACTCCCGGCCTTAGGTGATCTGTCTGCCTTGGCTTTCCAAAGTGCTGGGATTACAGGTGTGATCCATCGCGTCTGGTTGATAACCTTGTTCTTTTTCCTTTACAATTTTCTTCTTAGGATGATTGTAATTTAAAGTAAATCAGCTTGCAAAGCACTGGAAAAAAGATTAAGGGTTGAACAGAAGAAGGAATAAATTAAACTCCCACTTTAATTTCTGGGCTATGTTTCTGAACATTTGAAGATGAAGCTGTTATGGCTGTGCATAGGACTTAACGGTCTTTAGGGAGCCTGATAAACTGAGAAACAGATTGCAGTAATTTTGCATTGGTGACCCACTAGGCTGACTTAGTCGTTTAAATTTCACATTTCTTTAACATGCTGAAACAAGGAAATTTTAAAGTGTTCTTCTAAAAGAACAGAAAAGTTTCATGGGAGAACAGAGCAATTTGGTGAAAAGAGGATTTTCTTTATGCCTCAGTGCCTTCTCAGAAGTCTCCAAACTGCTGAATGACCAAAGATAAATGCAAAAGAAACTATGTTGTCTCTATTTGTGGAAGGATTGTTTCTGGACATCATGCGCAGTTGTTGTAGGGAAGATATTGAAGGTTGAGTCATTTTCCCTGGGGACTTGACAATGCCTGAGAAGTTTATAATTCAAAGCATGTCTTATATTACTCAAAATAAAGTTAACATCTAGGGATTTCTATTTACATGTGAAAAAGTACACTTCTTAATTTAGAAGTGGACTTTGGGCAAAATTATGAGGTGGGTATTGTGGAAACAGTCTCTGTACCCCTTTATTCTTTACTTTCTTTACTCTCTTTCCCCCACACCTCTCAGGACCTTCCCAGGACCCCTCAACTCTTATGCCCTGTCCTGGCCCACCAGTTCATCTCTTCCTCTGCAATAGCCTGCCAGCACTGGCTTCTCTGTCTCCTCCAGTCTTGCCTTTTAACCTGTTGATGGCTCCTTCACAGGTACCATTCAGATGTATTTCCCCTTAGTGAGGCATAGCAACCATGTAGTCTGTATCTTCCGGAATAAGTCATATACCTATCCTGGTACATTCCATTGTCTCCATGAATTAAAATTCCTCAGCAATTCTAAGATTTTGATGTCAAACTCATTTCTCGTAATTCCTCTTAAGTCTGAAACTCCAAATCATTTTTAGATAATGTGTTTAGATTCTTTTTAAATTTTTTTTTTTTTTAATTTTTGAGATGGGGTCTCATTCTGTTGCCCAGGCTGGAATGCAGTGGCATGATCATGGCTCACCTCAGCCTTGACCTCCTCAGGCTCAGGTGATCTTCCTACTTCAGCCTCTTGAGCAGCTGGGACTGCAGGCATTCAACACTGTGCCCAACTCATTTTTGTATTTTTAGTAGAGATGGGGTTTTGCCATGTTGCCCAGGCTGGACTCAAATTCCTGGACTCTACAGATTCACCTGCCTCAGCCTCCCAAAGTGCTAGGATTACAGGTATGAGCCATTGCGCCTGACAGTGTGTTTAGATTCTTCATATGAAACTTCTATTCCCCATACCTCATTGCTTCTGTTTTTTTCAAAATCAGTTTTCTGGTTACTCCACAGCTTTCATTGTAGCTGTTGATTCTTGCCTTACTCTCTTTGTCCTTGCCCAAATTCTGGCATTTTTCCATCCATCCATCCATCCAGTTTATTATTCATGCAGACAGCTCATATTATACAGTAGCCTCATAGTTACGATGGCCCTCAACTTTGATGGCCTTATTTGTTTTTCAATGGAGTTACCTGCACGTAGTGAATATTATGTTAAATATATAAAAGTATTTAAAGTATAAACCAATTGTTGAAGAGTATCACCACTTTGGTAACAGGATCAATAGCTCAAATTTCCCTGGCTTTCCTTCTCCGTTTGTGATGTGGCTGGCACTTTTAAGACCCTGCAAATTCTCACCTAAGTCTTCAGACTCCCTGGGAGAAGGTATGTCTCATGTGTGCCTCAAAAGAGTCTGTGGGTACATTCCCTGAACATTGTCTTGATCCCTCTGTGCTCTTCGGACTCCCCTTTGCCTGAAGGGCTGCTTGTCAGTGCTCTACCTGCAGCTGCTTGCTGCAAAACACCCATGTCCACTTCATGTGTTCACTCTCTTTGAACTTTCATAGCTGCCTGGTCCCAATGTACCAAAGAACGTAACTTACTTGGTTAGACTTTTTTTTAGAGACTTAAGTAACACTCCCATGCCTGTCCTGTCTCAGATATTCCCTTATGAAACAAAGGTTGGTTGTTGTTGTTGTTGTTTTAGCTTTTGACTTTATTTGCTTGTAGTATAAGTTTATAGTAGTATTTCTCACTTTGAATCACCCACTTTAAGTTACTCCTTTAAAAGTGCTGCTGCCTCAACCCCAAAGATTCTGGTTTAATACATCTGGGATGGGCCCCAGCATCAGTTGATTCAACTGTGCTGTGAGGGTTGAGAACTTCTAGTTTATAAGTATTGACAGGAGGCCAACGTTATAGTCATCTCCTCACCCTCCTAATCTTTATTCTAGATGTCAAAATAATAGTCCTCCTCCTTCAGATGAAAGCAGATGAATCACCCTCACCCCCCAGCAAGTCATATCAAGAGATCCACCTGATGGCCAGAGAAAGCTGAATTTTAGTTTGGTGCTTGAAGTGAGTCCATAGCAATTTGTATAAGGAAAGAATTTCAAACACAGACTTCAGAGGGAGAAAGAGACAGCCTTATATGTGCTATAGAGTTCCCCATTCTAAGCTATAAGAATAATCTTTGGCCAAGTTGAAAAGGATTGAGTAGGATTGGAAAATAAGTATTTATTATCTCATTTTCAGCCTTGACTTATTTATTTTCCTTTTCGCTATGTAAAAACACAGTTAATGTCACATGTAATATTAATTCTGGATTTTAACAAATTTCTAGTTTGCTAGGGTTAAAATTTATATTAGGCACAGGAGAATCTTTCAAAGAGTCAGTCAATTATGCAGTTTCTTTTGGACAGTCAGCAGAGGAGGATTTAGTGATGATAACGAAGTTGGAGCTTTAGGTCCTCTGGGAGGAACTCTAGAAATGTGTTCATATAGTTCTTGTTTTTTTTGTAAAATTTGCATAAGAAATATGTTTTTTTTCTTAAAAAGCATTTTCTTCCTCAATTGCAGAAGCTTCAGACCTTGCTTAATTTGATTATATCTAATCCCTGAGAACACTGTGAAATAGGATAGTTACTCTGTTCCTCAAAGTGAAACAGCTCTTAGTTCAAGTGTCTTTATCTTCCATTTCTTTTCTATTAGAAAAGAAGTAACAAAAAGGCTTACCACAGGGCTTATTTTATATCAACGTGTACCGCTAACTATGCACAGTTGTTAAATTATCGCAAAATCTATCTGTTGATAAATAGCCATTGCCTCAAGCACTTGAGTGCCTCCTACTACCATTCCATGGAATCCCTGCAATTCACCCAGGCCTCCCATTATCCAGCAACTAATGAGGGGCATGAGGGAGCAGTTCAGGACCTGGTCCAGTGTTATGACCACCAGCCATTCTGAATGGTAGATCTCTGTGCTAAATGAGTTATTAAATAAGTTGGACTCCATGCCTGCTTAAAAACAACTTAAAAAAATCCTCCTGTTACATATTATACGTCAGAACACTAAGTGTCTAATTAAATACCTTTATACAAGAAGTGGTCCTATAAAATGTCAATATATTTTATAAATCATTTTTGGAAATTTGTTTTGTGTTCATTTAATATCTGATTTGTGTAGGACAAAGAAAAGTTATGTCATGTTGAAACTAGATCTTAGATTAGTCAAAAAGAATTTGAGGAATACCTTAATAGGGCTTTAGTTTGCAACTTAGAGGTTTCTTAAAATATATTGAAACAAGGAAGCCAGCTGCTAACACAAAGGAGTACTACTCAGTAGTCACTGTGTAGGAGTTGCTATGAGGACTAGAAAGGAGACAGCACAGATCTTCAACAATTGCTTAAATCTTTACCAAGAAATACATTGTGCAAAGTGCCATACTTAGACTCTATCTAGAGATGATCCGCATTTTAGAGAGTTGTAAGCTCATGGTATTATCTTCACATTTGGCAATCTAGAAATAAATAAATCATTTGGGTTATATTTAATGCACATGAGTGTTAAAAGGAAATGAAAAATAAATTTAGGACTAGGTTGTTTAAAATGTATAAGCTTACTATAGATCATAAACTATGATATAGTCTTTGAAAAGAATTAATCTCACCTTATTATTTCAGCAGGTCTTTTTATTTATAAAGTAAAAAGAATCGACAGTTGTATTACATTTCTAGACTTCAGGGCCCTTTCATACGTTTAATTACTAATAAACAGATGTAAGTAACAAAGGGAACAGATAAAAATTACTTCTGGATAGAAAAAGTGACTCCCATGTATTTTCAAGACAGTTTTATTTGAAGTTTCACAAATGGCCTGGAATCACACAAGGGAATACTCAAATTTGCAGATGCTATTAGTTTTTCTGCATAAAGACTTGCCTGCCTATTTATTCATCACTCTAAAAACCTTTATTGAGTGTTCACTTTGTGTTACACTACAGAGACAAAAGAATGCAGGTGACACAGTCCCTGTCCTGTAAGACATGGTCCCAGTGGTAGAGACAAACAGGTAAACAGAAGACTTTACTTCATATAACATGTAAGGGGTCTGCAAAAGTAAATTAGTCACTCTACATAATTATATATCTTTTTAGTATAAGATGCTGCTTGGCAGAAACTCCAAAGGAGTTTTCAAATCCAACACAAATTCCCTCCCACGGGTCTGACTCATCAGAAGGGCTTATTCTGTACTTATGTTAAGTGGAACCACATTATCCTATCTTGTAGTTTAGATTCCCTGAGTACTTAATTCATACAGCAGTGGATTGATGGGGCTTCTGTATGATCTCTGCCAATCTCTCCCGATTTTCTGATTAAATTGGAGTGCTCTTCTATTAGTATTCTTGACACTATCTGTTCTCTGATTCTTTAGTAATGAAAGGAAACTATAACTGGATTCAAGTACAGACTTGCCCAGTTTAATCCCTAGGTTTGATCCCAAATTCCACCAGCAGATGATGGGGAAGTCAAAAAGAGCTAACCTATTTGTGATTGTTTGGGGATGATACTGCAAGTACAGTAATGATTTTGACACTTCTGGGTAGATAATGACTTCTATGTTTATAACAACACTTGTGCCCAGTCTTTTTCCCTGGAGGACTCTCAGGGGCATAGAACTCTCACTATCTCCTAAGCAGTCAGTGTACATTAACAGTGTTGTGTGTAGATACGTTTAATTATTGGGTAGAATTTTTTCCTGTTTCTCCCCAGAGGGTCAGCTGAACCTCCTTCTAGGTGGGCACCATCCTTGGCATTCACAGTTATCTTTAGGGGTAAGGCATCTGGGTCACCTCATCCTTTTATGCTTTCAGTTTCTGACTGGGTGGATTAGTAGATTCAGGTACAGTCCGGAGAGGCTGAACAGAACAGTGTGTGTGTGGAAGAGATATCTGCTTTGACAAATGTATCAACTACCCTCTTTCCTTTTTTGACTCATTTTCTGATTCCCTCTTTCTTTTTCTTTCTGTGTCAGGCATAAAACCTCTGCCACCCTGAACAGGAGTATAATTTATCCCAAACACCTCCAGGTGACTGTGATTATTTCGTTGGATTCACTTGGTTTGTCCTGTACTTTTTTTTTTTTTTCCTGTATTTTGTATACAGAAAGCATCTCCAGAATATCCAGTCCTGGATGGGGAGTAGCTGTCTTTTGTCAGCATAATCATACTTTTACTCAAAATTGAAATGATCTAAAACCACCTTTCAATTTTCACTCATGGAAGCTGGTGTTAGGAAGATATATAATCGACTTCAAGTGTAAATGCAGCCCATGTGGATATAGGATTCTAGAACCATTTAAATCTTAACACCCAAATATTTATATACTTGCAAAACTTTTGCCCATAATTCATTCTTTGAACTGAACACCTGCTATAATGAATATGCTTGTGCATGAGCAAAATCATTTTTGTTGGGTAAAATTCGGAGAGAAACTGTAGAGAATGCTATATCTCAGCTGTTCTCCCAGTAGGATTACAGCATGTATGCTTGTGTTGTTTGAGGTATTTGCATTATTGCTATCAGCTTTATCACTTTTTTCCTGAGAGTTTAGCCTTAAGCTTCCCGGTGGTTGCTTCTCTGAGGTGCTTGCGAGCACTACCAACCTGGCAACAAAATTAGAGAAAAAGTGTTCATTTGATTTGAAGTCAGAGGATGCTTAGTTAACATTTGAAATACTCTAATCAGGCATACACCCACCACAAGCAGGCAGTTAGCATTTGAAAGAATCTAATCAGGAATGCACTCTCCAGAGGCACCTGCTACTAGCACTGTCATATCTTGCTTTCTGATGAGCACTGTTAGGTGTCCTAATTATAGCGTAAGCAATGTTAGAAACGATTCTTCACTGGTGAAACGAGAATGCTCAATATGTATGAATTGGTTAGAAGTGTTGTGTAGGCACAACTGACTTACCGTAAAAAGAGACTAAATTTCCAGTGAGCCAGGCAGCTTGACTAGTGGTTCTTGACTAGGGTGATTTTGCCTCTCAACCTTCTGTCCCAAAATATTTAGCAATGTCTGGAGTCATTTTTGGATGTCACAACTTGGGGGAGAGGCTGCTACTGACATGTAGGGTGTAGATACCCAGGGTGTTGTGGAAAACCCTACAATGTATGAAATCTCATCACTTAGCTCCAATGAAGAATTATACAGCCCAGAATATTGATACTGCTAAGGTTGAGAATCCCTAGCCTACACCCATCAGAGTGGTATCCCAGGTCTAGGATCCTATTTAGTCCCATGTATAGCCATTAACTGAGGATCCTGCCAGCTGGTTCTGACTAGAAATTTAGTTGACTCCTTCTGCCAGAATACTGCTGCAGTTCTCTCAAGTGAATCTTTGATGGAATGTGATAGTTGGAGTTCCTAAGAGGTCAGTTAACTGGGACTTAACTGTTTTTGTGCCTGCTTGCTAATATATGTTTGAGTGTGTTATAGAATTCGATCTGAGACTTACACTTATTGTAACAGAATGCCTGGTAGACTAATAAACTTTGAGAATGAAGACCTATGGCCTTTATCTACCTCTTATTGTTAGGGAGTGTTTATATTTATCAAAATATCCTAATGATTGTGCATGAGTAATTTTTTTAGGTTAGTTCTAAAAATAATAGGTCCAATTTCAACCTTTTAACACATTGATGACCCACCCAGTGTCTTAAGGAACTATTGGCATTCTTAAATATTTGTTTTGTATATTCAATAGGTTATATTGAACATCTTCTATGTATGAGACATTGTTATAGTTCCTGTGGACATAATGGTGAGCAAAAATAGATACAGGGCTTGCTTGCTGTGGGTTATATTAGAAATAAGTCTCAGATTCAATTGTGAACACAACTGAGTTGTTTTGCTGGTAGGCAAGTCATTTCCAGTGCAAATTAGTGGGTGCAAATAAATGGGACTGTGGGAGTCACATGCTTTTCTCAATTTTAGGTAACAGATACATTTCCTCTCAGAACCAGATTTTCCTTATATTTAATGG
This sequence comes from Colobus angolensis palliatus, assembly GCF_000951035.1. Classification (NCBI taxonomy): domain Eukaryota; kingdom Metazoa; phylum Chordata; class Mammalia; order Primates; family Cercopithecidae; genus Colobus; species Colobus angolensis. The sequence goes on from NW_012117611.1 coordinate 1,712,743, forward strand.
AAATCTTTGCATATAAAATATCTGGTGTAGTCATTCATGAGTTAGAATACCTATAAGTATAAATTCTGCAATCATTGCTTTTATTTTATGAGATAAAAATGAATGTTTGGTAAAATCTCTTGGTTATTAAATTGTAGAACTGATCCCTCTCAACTGAGTTGCACGCAGAATTAAGTTCTCCCTCCACTTGCTTCAATTTCACTCCCACAAAGCACCATTATAGTGTTTTTCATACTATATCATGTCTATACACTTTTTTTTTGAGACAGGGTCTTGCTATGTTGTCCAGGCTGGAGTGCAATGGCATAGTCATAGCTCACAGCAGCCCTGAACTCCTGGGTGGAAGAGATCCTTCCACCGTAGCCTACTGAGTAGCTGGGATTATGGGCGAGCACCACTATGCCTGGGTAACTTTTAAATTTTTGCAGAGATGGGGGTCTCACATTGTTCTTCAGGCTAGTCTTGAACTCCTGGGCTCAAGCAATCCCCCCTGCCTCGGCCTCTTAAATTGCTGAGATTATGGGCGTGAGCCACCATGCCTAACCACGTTTATACACATTTCTGTCCCCTCTGCCAGACTGTAAGCTATATATCAAGGTGGGTATGCCACGTCTCCATTACTTACTAAAGAATCTTGCACACAGAGGGAGTTATGTATGATGGAAGAACATCCAGAAAGGACACATATAACTTGTCTTTATGGTTTGTACATATTGCATAATGTTGACAAGAAATGGGCAAGTTTTAGTTGTAGAAATTTCAAATGGAGAGCACCAAAAGCTAATGCCATTGTTAGGATATCCACTGGAGGAAGCCTGGTTGATTATTATCCTGGTAAGTATATAAATCTGGTATAGTGACTCTAGGTGGGTATGTTAACTACTGGTATGAGGGACTTCCATTGACCAGGCTTGTGGGACTGATGTATGGAATAGAAATGTTAATATATCAATGTTTAGGAGCATTACTAAATCAGAGTATTCTCAAATCAGAGTATTCTCGATTTGTAGGCACATCCATCTGAAATCAGAATCAGAGCAGTGAGATTTAGACAGATACAAATTTCTTTAGCCTGATGTACTCATCTCCCTGACAGGAAGAGCATTTTTCATGGGATTGCATTACTCTAAGTACAGTTGGTTAAAATGCTTTTCTTCCTGGATGAGACTTGGATGGGCACTTCTAGTTTTTTTTCCTCCTTGATTTTCATTTTAGATGATTTTGTGACAAAATAGCCATCTTTTTTATATCTTCCACCAAGTCATAATGGACATCTTCTTTCTTTAAGGGCATATTATATTCATTCGGATTGGATTTGATCTTTTGGGCTAGGGAATCTCTACACTTGCACACTATTCATTGATTCTAAATCTCAGTGGAGATTGTCACACTGTAGTTTCTATGAATTACATCAATCATATCTCTTTTCCTCCCTCCCTTCCTTCCTTCCTTCCTTCCTTCCTTCCTTCCTTCCTTCCTTCCTTCCTTCCTTCCTTCCTCCCTTCCTTTTCTTTCTTTTTTCTCTTTTTTCTTCTTTCTCTTTCTTTCCTTCTTTCTTTTCCTTCTTCCCTTCCTTCTCTGCTATCTTTCCTACTGTTTTCTCTTTCAGGCCCAATCTTGCTAAGTTAAAAAAAAAATAACAGTATAATTGTGTCAAAAGATCATTAAAATTACTATTATTATTATTATTATTTTGAGACAGAGCCTCACTCTGTCGCCCAGGTTGGAGTGCAATGGTGTGATCTCGGCTAACTGCAACCTCCGCCTCCCAGGTTCATGCGATTCTCCCACTTCAGCCTCCCAGATAGCTGAGATTACAGGTACCCACCATCATGCCTGGCTAATTTTTGTATTTTTGTAAAGATGGGGTTTCACTCTGTTGGCCAGGCTGGCCTTGAACTCCTGACCTCAGGTGATCCGCCCGCCTCGGCCTCCCAAAGTGCTGGGATTATAGGCGTAAGCCATAGCACCTGGCTAAAAGTTATTATTTAAAATTTTTACCTAATGATTACCTTTTGTTGAATATCTTTAAAAATTTAAATACTGTTAGGAAAAAAGAATTCAATTCTAACCCTTCTTTAATAGGTTTTATAATCTTAATTAGACATTCAGATATGACCACTTAGAAACGATGAGATACTTTTTAAATACTAGGTGACAGATAATATGAAGAAGGGTCATATGGTTGTTCATTTTTAAGAAAGCTTCAGTGATATTTAAGTTTATTTTTGTTGAGGAAATTTAGACAGAAGTAATAAGAGTTTCAGGGGAAGGTTAATTTCTCTAGCACTTTAGAGTCTTTCTAAATATTCACAATTTAAAATGTAGGAGAATTTATGGAAATTTAAAACTCCAGGAACTTTTTGTTCACCTGTGAGAGAAAGATCAATGGAAAAGAATCACTTTGAAATGTGCTAAAGATCAAAGATAAAGACCCCTGAGCCACTTACTCCAGATGAAAAGATGAATCTTTACAAAACTGGAGAGAGAAAAGCTCAACCCTGGTTTTATTTTACCCAGTGCTCTCTTTTTCCCTGTTTTATGCTGTAGTGAACAGATGATGAGAAGGAAATGAATTCAAACTTACTTACTTGCAAACAGACATATTCTACAAAGCTATGGTTTGAGTAAGGATACTTAATTGCAAATCTATGCTATCAGTTTTTCATCCTTCACATTCCAAACTGATACTATCAAAAAACCACATTCTGTTAAAACACAGTCACTGCTTGGTTAAAAACATTCTCCCAGTATGTTGAGCATTTATTTGATTTTCTTCCTTGTGACTCAGATGTTATTCAAAGTCATATCAAGTTCTTTTCTCTCTCATGCTAAATGTCTTCTTCAGTTGTGTGGTATATTAAACAAACATTGCCTGAATATTTAGTGTTCTTAATTCACACAAAGATTAAATCCATTGCTTATGTAATGAATATATTAGACATTTAATTTTTTAAAAATTGAGTTATTGTGGCTCAGAAATTCCCCAGTGAACTCTAGACAAATATAACTAGATATAACATCAAGATTAGGAAAGGGGAAGTCAGTAGAACTTGTCTAAACCAGATCAGCCATCAATTTGATTTTTTCTTAGTTTCATCTGTAAATGGCAATTAACTTTCCTTATATTCTTAAAGAACTAATTCTTAATTAGTTAGTGCACAGAGAAGTTGGTACCCCACTTAGTTATAACCACATGGAATAACATTAGAATTTAGTTATTTGTGCAATAGTGAAAATGTCGAATCATTTTAGTTTAAATTGTATAGATAATTTCTCATTCTTTTATGGTTAGACCTGGAAGATTGATGGTCTCTGTATTGGACCTGTTAAAAGAGTAGATAAAGCTTGAAAAGAGTGCTGTGTTGGAGAAGTTCTAGGCTGTCATGGAAGTACCCAAGGACTGACGTATGTTAGAAGGACATTTATTTCAAGTTATAAGAGTCAGGGCACGGGACCCCAACTAGCATTGTCCTGAGGAGCAAGGTCATAGCTCATCATTATCTTCAGAATAAAGTCACATGCCTTAATATGAAACACAAGACCTTGTGTGACCTGGTTCCTGCTTACTGTTCTCAGTGACCCAATAATGCTGACCTGCAGGCATTTGCCTACTTGGTCTCTTTCTCTGGAGCACTCTGTGCCTTTTAAGTTTTTCACTGAGCTAATTCCCACTCATCTTTCTAGTATGTGCTTAAGTACTTTTTCCTTTGTGAAACACTTTATACCCCCACCCCTGCCAAACTGGGTTATGTGCCCTTTCATTATGCTTCAGTAGTGCTTTGTTTTTATCTCTTTATATACTAAATTATAATTAACAGATTACTTGTGCACACTTATAACCAGACTTTAAGATAGGGCAACCACTGTATCTTTCTTACTATCGTTGTCCAGTATTTGACATACTATGCATCTGATAAACATTTATTGAATGGATGAATGCATAAATAAATAAATGTCCGTGTAAAATAGTGATTTTCATCTAGGGGCCTTGATCTTGCCTACTCGGGAATATTCCCAGCAATGTCTGAAGACATTTTTGATTGACAAGATTTGAGAGAGGTGGTGGTGCCAGTATCTAGTCAGTAGAGACCACTGTAGGATGTAAACATCCTACAATGCGTAACAAAGACTTGTCTGGTCTCAGCAATAATGCTGAGATTGAGAAACCTAGCTACAAATAATCCCATGTTCAGTGTAACGTGTAACAGGCAGTGCAAAGTTGTCCTCAGAAGAAAGTAGTAGAAAAAATAGACAAAGTAAATAATTAGGAGGTTTGAAAGCAGTTTAAGACAAGGAATAAGAAGCGTGATTCAGAAGCAAAGTCATGGAGAGCAAGAGGCGCTAATCTTCCCTTGATAGCGGTGGTCTGTATGGTGGGCTGAGTAGAGTAGTGCACAAGGTTCAGGCTGGGATGTGTTCTCTAAAATAGTTATTGTCTTTTTCTTATCCCTTCTAGTTAATTGCTCTTTTACATTGCCTTGACTTCTCCTTAATGTCCATCAGATATTTCTGTCACTCAATTTTGAAGCTTAAAAAACTAATATTCTATTTGAATATTATAGATTATCTACTCAGGATGAATACTGAAAATGAATACCTCATAATTTATAGGAGAAAGATGGGGGAGATAGAACCGAAAGTGCTTCTAGTGAAATGAGAAAACATTCAGTATTTTGACCTGTCTCAGATATAGGTATACATTATTCTATATCATCTATATAATATCTCTTTTTGTTCACAGTTTACACATGGTCAAGCATGATAAGACCATTTTATTCTACATGTACATATGAAATGCATCTAAATTTAAATCAAATCACCTTTCAATATCATGTTACTGTAACAAATGGGAACAATTAGTAAACAAGAATATGTTTAAAATATTATATAAGGACAGATATTTAACTGGCTTTGTGATTTATGATCTATTCTGATTACTAATCAGACTTACTGTATCTATGGGAACAAAGAGGAAAATTATTTTTGCCACCAACGAATATACAAAGATGAGAAATGTTTTGCTTCTCTGAATAATCAGCACAAATATTGCCCTTCTTGTTAACCTTGTGTTATTATCTATTTTGCCAGGAGAAAAGCAAAGTCATGTGGGTGGGGAATAGAAAATGTAAGATTAAGAAAGTGGGAAAACCTACTTTCTTAAAGGTGGTTATAGACTATCAGTTTTTTGAGAGTTCTGAATCTCTTCCTGAATGAGGAAATAAAAGTGCTCAAACCTAGGTAGTTCCTAAGAGAAATCTGTTATTTGACTCATGAATATGATCACTTTCTGTGGTTCATATACAAATTTTTATATGTAAATTTTAATGGATAAATCTCTGATTGAGGACACTGAAGAATAAAAATTTCCCAAATAGGAGTGAGACTCCCAAAATACACTTCATAAAAATAACACGCCATGAATTGTTGAATGAGATACTTTATGGGACACGTTGCTATCACAAATCTAATTTTCATCAGGATCTCTAGTGTGATGAAATTTCCTGGAAGATGTCAATTCTTTCCAGGTGATTGTCGCCAAATATTAAAGACATTGTAAATGGGATATACATGAGAGTTAGAGCTGAAATGCAATTCCTGCCACTTTATATCCAGTTCTTATTCTCCTACTAAAGTTAGAACATTACTGTGTTCCTCTATTTAGGTTTTAAAAGTTTTTGCTTTATAACATTTTTCAAAAAATCAAGAAGTTGAAGAACCCTCTTACTTTTTTGTTTTACATCAGTTTTATTGTTCGATTTTGTTTTGTGTATTTTTGTTTTTGTAGAACCAGCTCAAAAACAAAGCTTTTCACATATCATCTTTCACAGTGGATTGAGTCTGTTCTGTTTGTGGAGTTAATGATTGGGCTGGATTTTCTTCCTGTGCTCAAGATAGCTTGAGGCACTTGCTCTTGGGTGAGGACAGAGGACAGTCAATGACCTGGCGTAGCCAGGCTTTCTGCTGAGAGGTGAGCCTCAACCGCAAGTGCTGACAGTTGCTGGCAAGAGACTCCCATCACCCTAGGAGGGCAGAGTTCACTTTGGAGAAGTCTCTGACTCTTCCCTGGCACATCCTGTCAATTCCCTTTTAGATGGTGAGCATGGCACAGCTGTCTCAGACACTAGTGGCCTGAGGAGGTGACGACAGCCACCATCTGCCTCACTTACACACATCGTCTCACATATGACCTACAGCACCATGTCCAAGTGAGTATCATTATCTATTTAAAGACAAGGAATCTGAGTCTTTAAGTTAAGTAATTTGCCTATAAAGTCACAGAGATAGTCAACAGTAGAGCTAGAATTCAAACTGAAGTCTCTCTAAGTCCAACACTGCTGTGTTTTCTCTGCAACTCCTTGTGGCTCCTTGCAAGATCTCTAGAGCTGCCTTTTTAACTAATAAGAGAAAGTAACATTGGCCGGCTTTCCAAATGAGATCACATAGTATCTCTGATTTCTTATCAGGAAATCAGAGGTGGAAGGATTTAATAATATTACTGAATCGCTTGATAGGAATTGTGACCCAATTCTTGTTAACTTTGAGTTCCAAGTTTTAAATCATCCCAATTTCAACTTCTCCTGTGCAAAAATTTAATCAGCACAATATGCTTACCTCAGGCAGGACTTCTGTGGAACACTTAATAGGTGATTTTAAATTCATGTGAAACATTGTATAATGAAGGCAAAGACCTGTCACTGATTGGGAATACAGTGTAGCAGAAATATGTGACTGTTTTTTTGATGTGAATAATGCAGAAAAATTGCACTGGAAAAAGTTAAACAGTCAAGGAAGACTTTATTCAAGGCTATTTCAATTGAGGAGAGAGATGGAACTCAACTTCCCCGAAACAAAGGGCTGGAGAGTTTTTAAGAGCCTGGGTGAGGAGAATCATAGGTTGCCTTTGTTTGCTAATTGGACTTACCCAAAGGAAAAGTAAACTTTCCATATTTTCATGACAGGAGGTGGGTTTACAACTTAAAGCAAGGCATCCATGGATGATGATGATTGCATTTTGGACAGATGGCTCCCAGCTCCTTGAGAAAGACATTTTGCTCTTACGTTTGCAGTTGAAGAAAGAACAGCAGATGTTTCAGATAAATAGTGAAACAGATTTCTACAATATCTTTATAATAATTTTAAGTGGTCAGTTTGCTTATATTATTCTGATAATTTCCTCAATTACTGACTTTTCTTTGGTTGTAGATGGTTTGCTGCTCTCTTTCAATTCTTATTAAATGCGTTATAGCTGAATCATATGTCAGTTAATAAAAAAAGAACAGCCTCTCTTATTAAAAACAAAACCCAGAAACTCCATGGATTTTACCGCTGGAAGGAGATGATTTTTGAAGAGGAGGGCAGGTGAACAAGCAGCTTTTTCTTTGTTCTCCTGGATTTATCTTTGTCTTGGGGTTCTTCTGTTCTAATCACTCCCACCATCATCAAACCGTTCTCTGGGGCTATGCTGTAGTTATTTTGAAGGTCTGATTCAAGCACAAAAAGGAACCCCATTTTCAGTTCTTTTTATTACAATTAATATAGCATGAAATATTCAAATATCAGCCAAACACAGAACCACAAAAATAAGGATACAAGCACAGAAAAATATGGGAAACAAAAATGATCTGACTTCACACAGGGTACATCTCTGATCCTATGGTAACTGGTGTTTTTCCAAGTCTCACAGGCTCTGTCCCCTAGCTTAATAGTAAGTTTCTTATAACTGGGTCTCTCCCTTTAATCTCTTCTCAAGCTTTCTCCTATGTGTTCTGTGATACAGACCTTAGCCCCACTAGGGCACTCTCTTTCCTGCAGACATCTGAGATTTTGCATTTGTACATCATTGTACAAGCTGTTCCCCTTGGCCCGAGTGGCACTCTCCCATCTCTTTTGTCCATATATCCTTACTGATTCTTGAGATCTCACATATCGCTCAATTCTTAGTGTTTCAGACTTCCACAAAATTAATTGCTTTCCTGTTTCTGTAGCGTCTTTGATATTATTTAAAAATTTCAGTTATACTGTGTTATTTTAAAATCTGGTATCTATCCCCTTTGTTAGGCCTGGGTTCCTTGGAAGCAGAGACTATCTGCATGTAGTAATGACCATCTGCATGTAACATAGCAACAAGCACATACCAGACATTCAAAAGCTTTTTGGTAAATTACATTGATCAATTTTTACATTGATATCTTTTGGAGAAGGTATCCACGTTTTCATGCCAACTGACACAACTTTGACGACTCTTGCCCAGTTCATTGCTTTATATTTCCAACTCCTTGGAAGTATCCATCTAACCAGACATTTTGATCCTTGCCACCTTTGCATTTAAAGCCAGGAAGGCCTATAAAATGAAATCCTGAGGTGCAAGTGGATGGTTAGGGTGGACGGGGCTGTCAAGTAATTTGCTTTATTTTTAATATTAAGCTAAACATTTAAAAATTCTACTACATAAAATTGCATGCTTTGGTATGTAATTCAATATTTCCTTATTGTCATTTTTAGTTTTACCTGGAGCAGTTGGAGAGCTTGCTTTAGTATTGTATTTTAAAAATGCATAAGATTTCTATTTTTCTTAGTATCTCAAACCAGATACAACTATTGTGCCTCCCCCAGGTGACATAGAAGTGGGATTAATATGGAAGCTGTCCTCGACTGGATTGAGATAAGCTTACATTCTGGTTGAGTCTCTAGTGAGCTCTCCAGTTGCTAGCCCTGTTATTTCACTGCCCTAGGCTTCTGTTTCTTCAGCTGTTCCTGTCTAGATAAAATAATCTAAGGTTTTCCAAGTATAGGTTTTTCTTTTTGGGTGTCCTATACTAACTTGGTTCTGATTTCTCAATCTGATATGTTCTTTGATTTCTGCATAACAGGGAAGACTGACAGTTAACCAATGTGAGATATAGAGAATTATAACATAGAAATAATAGATCAATTTGATTTCTGACATGGCTGTAGGTCTCCCAATTATTACTTTAGGTAAAAATGAGAAGTATGTTGGAGGGCTCACACACAGGGGCATTTGTGTGCAAAGGCTCTTCACTGGAGAATAAGTTTGCTTAGCTGGTGCTATCTTTTGAATGCACAGAGCCTTTTTGCATGCTGAGCAAGTCTGCAACTATTTTCTTTGACAAGAGAGAGTCTACATGAGGCCATTTGAGGTTTGTACACAATTCTGTTCTTGTCTGAGTCTACACTTGAGGAATTAAACCTGTGAGACTACTCCAGCAATCCTTAGTTTTTCTTGAACAGGTCTTTTGGGAAGATAGGGTGGTCTTCACTGACTTTGCAACAATTGTGAAAATAGGTATCTTCCAGGAACTAAAATTTGCTTTGGTATAATTAAAACTAGCCAGCAGGTAAGGTACTTCAGACTGGGAGAGTAAGAGTGATAAGATATAGAAAAGAGGCATATATATTTTACAGCTGGGAGATCATGTTTTGTAAGGCATGTAATCTATATGGAATAATGGGGAAAAGGGGACAAAAATTACTTATCTTCCCAAAAGATAAGTAATGAAGTTATATGACTAAGGCCATTGTTGAGCAGGTGTCAAGCAGAGGATGCTTACAAATGCTGTTAAAAGGAAGTGCACCTTTATTAAATATCCCTTGGCTCTTAGTAATACATTTTAATGAAAAACCTACATTATTCCTGGTACTTACAGTGGCACTAAGGACATTGAAAATGGATTGACTGAAAGCCAGTCTTCCATTTAAGTTATAGTAAAATCTTTCTCAACCTTGCTATGGGCTGAATTCTTTCTCCTGGCTCTCCACCCCCAAATTCAGTGTTGAAGTTCTAACCTGCAGCACTTCAGATTGTGACTATATTTGGAAGTAAAGTCTTTAAAGAGATAAAATGAAGTGATCAGGTGGGCACTAATCTAGTATGACTGGTATCCCTATAGGAAGAGAAAATTTGGACACAGACAGGCACAGAAGGCAGACAATGTAGAGACTCAAGGAGAAGACAGCTACCCATAAGCCAATGAGAGAAGCCTCAGATGAATGCAATCTGGATCTCAGATCTCTAGCTTTCAGAACTGTGAGGAGATAAATTTCTGTTGTTTAAACTTCCTACCTGGTCTGTGGTACTTTGTTATGGTACTCCCAGCAAACTACTAATTAATATAAAGTCACATTCTGAGGTACTGGGGGTTAGGACATCAATATATCATTCTGGGCGACACAGCTCAGCCATAAGAAATTCTCTGTGATATAGTGAATTCCTTGTTAAGGAAGGGCAAATTTAGGAAATTCAAATGATTAATTTGTGTGTTTATTTTTAGTTATCAAAGGAGTAGTTATAGTTTGTTTTGAAGATGTTGTTAGCCTGAACGAAATGGAAACAGGGTCTGTGTATTTTTCTGCATTTAATGAAGTCACATTGCTCATGATCAGCTATAGTGAAATATGTGCTGATAGCATTTTTGGGGACAAGAAGCGTTAGCTAGACATTCTTTCACTGCTTGTTGTTCTCATGGAATTAATGCCTTCCATTCATGTTTCTTCTAGTCCTATAATTATCATTCTTTTGTCCAAATTATACAAGTGTATACCACTTTATTATAATAATTTATATGGAAGTAATTTATATTTAAAATGCTCATTTCTCCTTTTTTTGGGCATACCATGTACTTGCTTCTAGGTATGATGGAAAACAACTATCCCCTTCTTTCAAACTTGTTCTCCTTTCAGACTTATGCCAACAATGACAGTCAAAGGCTCTATATACTCATAACCCTTGGCTGATCTTGAAGCTGCTGCAGACCATGCCACTTGGGGAGAACTAAAAATGGTTCTGATCCCTTGCAGAAGAAATCTTCATTAGCTGTGTTTCTTGCTAATTTTTAGATATTTGTCTCCCTGCTTTGCTATGAGCTACTTAAGGGCAGGGACTGAACTCTCTGGCAGAGTGCTTAACTCCTAACATTTATTGTACATGCATTATATGTCTGCCACCTTGCTAAGGGAGTGACCTCCCACTTTGTAGATGAGCAAGTGGAGGCCAACAGAGAGAATAAATAAGGAGTCAGATGCTACACAGCAAGTAAGAAGCAGACAGAATTTGAATCCAGGCAGTCTGACTCCACAGCTGGGGTCAGTCCCATTCAGCAGCAGAGATGGCCAACTAGTAAGTATTTCTTAAATCCATGGTAGCATGTTTATTTTGAGATACAGTAAGCTCACTGTTTTCCTCTTATAATCAAGTTAGAATTAAGTGACTCTGAGCTTTCAAAACTGTTTTCAGGTTATTTATTCACTTCACTCAAGGTGAAAGCATTTGTTTTTCCCTTCTGCGTGAATAGACAACTAAGTGCCTTTTAGGAAAAAGAAAGAGAAGCAATTCCATTGCCTAAAACTTGACTTTACAAATTATATTTGTTGAGCAGAACTTCAGAATTCTGTCTTCACTAGATTAAAAAATTATATAGTAGTACTTCGTTGTTGCAACAAGGTCATAATGTGAGATCTAAAAAGAGGCTGATAATACTCCCTTCAACCTTCCTTCAAGCCTAAAGTAACCCATGTTAGCACCTCACCGTCTACAGTTCCTTGCCCTTTCCTGAGCTCATAATAGGGCAAAACTATGCACACTGCTACAACTTACTGTTTACATGGAGTGGAAATACCATTCTTTCAGGTTCATATAAAAAAGCTAGCTTCTTTTTTAAATACCAGTATAATTTGCTATTGCATAAATGTTCTTATTCAACCATTCCCTTACTGATGAGCTTTGGTTTGTTTCCAGGGCCCCGTCCTCTTTGCTGTTAAATGATAAGCTTATGAAAAAATGAATCTGTTGGTCAAAGTGCATGAATATTTTAAAATAGATGTTGCCAGATCACATTATTCAAAACTTTACTAATTTAAATCTTAATAATATAGACTTTCTTTTTGAAATAATAAAACATTGCCTTTTTGACATTAGGAGCTTTAAGTCTCTATTTTGTTTCCTATGTTCAGAATAAAATTTGTAAGAAACTCAGATGATAAGCTTAATAGATACATAAGGTATAAAAGAGGACCCTTAAATTTGCTTCCTGCCAAAGAATAAAAGGGAGTTTAGAAGGAAAGAGATCCATGTTATGCTTTATTATAGAGGTTCTATGATTTAGGCTGGCTCATGACTTCGGACTTCTTCTAGACCAAAGCTCATGGTTCAGAAAATGGAAAAAGAATAATAGCCTTCTTTATGGTCCCTGTGCAAAGACACTTTTTAATTTTTAAGTTTTAACTAATTCTTCCTTGCTCTTTCTTTTCTTTTTTCTTTCTTTCTTTTCTTTTCTTTTTTTTCTTTAGATGAAGTTTTGCTCTGTCACCCAGGCTGGAGTGCAGTGGTGAGATCTCGGCTCACTGCAAGCTCTGCCTCCCAGGTTCAAGCTATTCTCCTGCCTCAGCCTCCCGGGTAGCTGGGATTACAGGTGCAGGCCACCACAGCTAGCTAATTTTTGTATTTTTAGTAGAGGTGGGGTTTTGTTATGTTGACCAGGCTTGCTCTTACCTATTGAGAAGGTTCTACCAACTCTCTTTGTCAATTCTATAAGTGCAGTTTTATGAGTGTAATTCTATGAGTGCAATTTTAGAGATGATCTCACACATCAGACCTGCTGCCGCATTCAGCATTCCCTGATTTTCATAATGTTTGACCCCTTCACCTCTTGTTTTAGTTATTCCAAACAGTGACATTCTGTCTGAAGTCTCGTGTGACTATTTGTCTTTCTCCTTTTCTAAGCAGTTCACATGTCAAAGTATACAATACCTAAGACATTTGGCTGTCCAAGCCTTGCCATCTGGGGGAAAGAGTTTCTCTTAATTAAATTAATCAGACTCTATGTTTGTAGAACTGACAAATCTGCAAATTCAGGATGGGACAGAAAGTTTATTCTAATTAATTCTTCTTAATTTGATAGTAATATAAATATTTAAATCAATACTGCAGCATGGCTTAGTAGAGATGTCAGATGGAACTGAATTTGAAACTCGGCTTCACCTCATAATGGTAGTGTAGACTTGGCCAAGTTAATTATATTCTAAGCTTCAGATTCTTTCTGTATAAAATTGGGCTAACATATACATCTCTCAAAGTAATATGAAAAGTAAATCAAGTAGCAAACAAAAGAAAAAATGATCAATTGAACTACATTGAAATTAAAAACTGTGCATCAAATAATACAATCAATAGAGAAAGCAACCCATGGAATTGGAAAAAAATATTTGCAACTTGTATATCTGATATGGTTAATATTCAGAATATATAAATAATCTTTATAATGCAAGGGCAAAGAGCAAACAACCAAATAAAAATGGGCAAAAACTTGAGGAGACATTTTTCTAATTAAGATATATATGAAAAGATGCTTATAATCACTAATCATTACAGAAATGTCAATTAAAGTCATGAAAACCTCCTGTCAACTGGTGATATCAGTGGTTTTAATGGCTTTAATTGGGATGGCTACCATAAAAACCACAAAACAAAATAACAGATTTTGTCAGGATTTAGAAAAATTGGAACCCTTGTGCACTGTTGGTCGGGATATAAAATGGTGTAGCCACTGTGGAAAACAGTATGGTGATTCCTCAAAAAATTAAAATTAGAAGTACCATATGATCCATCAATTTCACTTCTGGTTATATACACAAAAGAGTTGAAAGCAAAATCTTGAAGAAATATTTGTACACTAATATTCATAGCCACATTATTCACAATAGCCAGAAAGGTGGAAACCACACAAGTGTTTGTTGGTAGATGAATGGATAAAAAAAAATGTGGCCTCTACATACAAAGGAATATTATTCAGTCTTAAAAAGAAATGAATACTAACATATTCTACAACAAGGATGAATCTTGAGGACATTTTGCTAAGTGAAATAAACAGTCATAAAAAGGCAAATACGGTGCCATTCTACTTATAAGAGATATCTACAGTAGTCAAATTCATAGAGACATAAGGTAGAAGGGTGGTTACTAGGTGTTTAGGGAAAAGACGAATGGAGATTTTGGATTCATGGGTCTAGAGTTTCAGTTCTGCAAGATGAAAAGAGTTCTGTAGATGAATGGTAGTAATGATTATATGACAATATGAATTTATTAAGGCCACTGAACTGTACACTTAAAAGTGGTTAAGATAAAAATATTTGTTACATGCATTTTACCACAATTTTTAAAAAGCAAATCAGATAATGTATATATAGCACCTAGTGTGGTTCTTAATATATGGTAGGCGATAAATAGTTACTATTAACAATAATAATAATATCCAGTCTCACTGGGCTAATAGTTTTCTCTGGTCTGTTTTATCCTAAATTTAAAGATATCTTTTAATTATGTAAATTTTCAAACAACAGAAAAGATGAAATAGCACAGTCAAAACCTGTATGTCCTTAGACAAGATTCAACAAAGTTAAAGTTTGCCATATTGGATTATGATGGTTAATACTGAGTGTCAACTTGATTAGACTGAAGGATGTAAAGCATTGATCCTGGGTGTGCCTGTGAGAGTGTTGACAAAGGAGATTAACATTTGAGTAAGTGGGCTAGGGAAGGCAAACCCACCCTTAATCTGGGTTGGCACCTTTTAATCAGCTGCCAGCGGATATAAAGCAGGCAGAAAAACGTGAAAAGGAGAGACTGGCCTAGGCTCCCAGCCTACAGCTTTCTCCTGTGCTGGATGCTTCTTGCCCTTTGAACACAGGGCTCCACGTTCTTCAGTTTTGGGACTCAGACTGGCTGTCTTTGCTCCTCAGCTTGCAGACAGCCTATTGTGGGACCGTGTGATCATGTAAGTTAATACTTTATAAATATATATAAATATATATTATATATTGCTATAATATATATATAGTTAATTATATAATATAGTTTATTGTGTGTGTGTGTGTGTATATATATATATATATATATATATATGGAATAATTGTTGTGTCTCCTGGTGGCAGCATTCCTCCTCCTGGAACTAAGAGCTCTAGGCTAGCAGACCCTGGTATTGTTTCTCCCATAGCCAGGATTCATGGGTCCAGGAATCAAGGGGCAGAAGTGGAAGTAGCACCACTCACCATCACCCCCTAGCAAAATTTTTTCTTCCTGTTCCTGCGGCATTATGTTCTGCTGGCCTAGAGGTCTTAGTTCCAGAGGGAGGAATGTTGCCACCAGGAGACACAACAATTACTCCATTAAACTAGAAGTTAAGATTGCCACCTGGACATTCTGGGCTCCTCCTACCTTTAAGTCAACAGATTAAGAAGGGAGTTACAGTGTTGGCTGGGGTGATTGACCCAGACTATCAGTATGAAATCAGTCTACTACTCCACAATGGAGGTAAGGAAGAGAATGCATAGAATACAGGAGACCAATTAGGGTGTCTTTTAGTATTACCATGCCCTGTGATTAAGGTCAATGGGAAACTACAACAGCCCAATCCAGGCAGAACCACAGATGGCTCAGACCCCTCAAGAATGAAGGTTTGGATCATTCCACCAGGAAAAAAACCATGACCTACTGAGGTGCTTGCTTAAAGCAAAGGGAATACAGAATGGGTAGTAGAAGAAAGTAGTCATCAATACCAGCTACAACCACATGACGAGCTGCAGAAACAGAGACTGTAGGCTGGGCGTAGTGGTGGCTCAGGCCAGGCGCAGTGGCTCACAGTTGTAATCCAAGCACTTTGGGGGGCCGAGGTGGGCAGATCATGAGGTTGGGAGTTCAAGACCAGCCTGGTCGACATAATGAAACCCCATCTCTACTAAAAAATACAAAAATTAGCCGGACATGGTGGTGTGCACCTGTAGTCCTAGCTACTTGGGAGGCTGAGGCAGGAGAATCACTTGAAACCAGAGGCAGAGCTTGCAGTGAGCCGAGATTGCACCAGTGCACTCCAGCCTGGGCAACAGAGTGAGACTCTGTCTCAAAAAACAAAACAAACAAACAAAAAAAACGGAGACTGTAATTGTCTTGAGTATTTCCTCCTTCTTTTGCTAAAAACATGTTTGTGCGTATATACACTTGTACTAAGAAAATATTTTATTTTTTTCTTTATCATTTGACATAAGATTTATCAACTTCATATCAGCATTTAAGTATTGTTAACTTCATGTAATAGTATTTGGGTTGGGGATTGGTGCTTTTCTGGTTGTACAAAGGGTAGTTGTATTATGTTAGGTGTAATTGTGACCTTATTATTGTCTTTATTTGAAGATTATGTATGATCTCAGGAGAGGAGTATGGGTTCAAGTTGACAAGGGTTGGACTTGTGATTGTTAATACTGAGTGTCAACTTGATTGGACTGAAGGATGTAAAGCATCGACCCTGAGTGTGTCTGTGAGGGTGTTGCCAAAGGAGATTGACATTTGAGTCAGTGGGCTGGGGAAGGCAAACCCACCCTTAATCTGGATGGGCACCTTTTAATCAGCTGCCTGCGGATATAAAGCAGGCAGGAAAACATGAAAAGTAGAGACTGGTCTAGTCTTCCAGCCTCCATCTTTCTCCTGTGCTGGATGCTTCCTGCCCTCACATATCGGACTCCACGTTCTTCAGCTTTGGAACTTGGATTGGCTCTCCTTGCTCCTCAGCTTGTAGACAGCCTGTTGTGGGACCTTGTAAGTTAACTCTTAATAAACTCCGTATATGTGTGTGTGTGTGTGTATCCTATTCTGTCCCTTTAGAGAACCCTGATTGATATTACTAGAATTTTATACATTATACAAAAGTATATTTTTGCTGAATCATTTAAAATAAATTGCAGAGATCATCACGTTTTACCTAAATATTCTAGCATGCGTTTCCTAGGAACAAAATTATACGTAGTTACATTCCGTTACCAATGACTTGCTAATGCCGTATATTCCTCACTAATATATGAATATCATCATCTGTCCCCTAAATGTCTTTAATAGACAAATTTTTCAAACCAGGATCTATTAAGATTCCTGCATTGCCTTTTGTTTTTACATCCCTTTAGATTCTGTCCTAGTTTAGTCATAGCCCCTCTTTTGTTTTTCCCTGTGAAATTAGCTTTTTGAAGAGACCAGTATAGCTGTCTTGAGAAATGTCCCACATTCTGTATTTTTTTTTTAAATGATTTCCTTATGGCGTGGTTCAGCTTGTTTCTCTCTGTCCTCTATTTCTGCCAATCTGGAAGTTAGTCCCAAAGCCTCAGTGAGATTCAGATGAAGTAGTTTTGACAGGATCAGTGATGCCTTTATATTTTACACCCAACAGTTACATGAAGGCAGGTTTTCCTCCCACAGTTTGCTAAGCTTGATCAGTGGGTTAAGAGAGGGTCAGTCAAGTCTCTACATTGTAAAGGGTATCAGGTATTTGCCAAGTAGTCTATGGAATAATATGTGAGGCAGAGCCCATTTCTCACCAGCCTTACCCCAGATAGCTTTAGCATTCTTTGGTCTTTAATCAAATCACTGTTTCATTGGGGATTTAAAAACAGGAATGAATTAAATTCCTCTAAAAAGGCAAGTTAGATGTTGAATTCTTTCCTTTTAGTTATCACTTTCTAGAGTAAAGATTGGGCACCGTTGTCTAGTGGTGGCAAATAAGATTTATCTTTCACTTTTAAAACACTGTAGGCCATGTAAATGTTTAGCAAGAGGTTTTACAATGAAGTAGAAAATTTCCTAGCAAGTCCAGGGCTGATAGGAATTGTATAGTAATTATTGCTGTACTTTCCTAAACTGGTTTATAGAGATTGTGATTTAAGGTAACAAACTTTGAGCCATGAGAAGAAAGAGGCAAGTTGCCTACTTGCCTTCCTCCTTTACCCGTTTTCCTGCAGAGTTAGAAGAATGTTCCCCTAGATTGCCAGAAGAGGAGAGATTATTGTATGAATTTTCCCCTCTTTAGTGAAAGCTCTTCTTTCCCTTATCTTCTACCTCACCAGTTCATTCAAAATGGGCTTCATATAAGCACATAAAACACACTCCTAAGAAGACATTCTCCCAACTTTCATTCTTTCAATAACAAGCAAATATTGAACATTTGCTCAGTGTCAGCCACAGTGTCAGTTCCTGGATCTACAGAGATGTAAAAACCACCCGATAAAAAGTCTCTGTCTCTCAGGAGTTATAGTTCAGTTAGAAACCATCTTTCTAAGGGAAGTTAGCTGACACTTCAGTTCTAAGAGAAATAAGCTATGGGCTGTCATGAGGTCATCACAAAGATGACCTTGCCACATGGTTAGCCTTTCTTAGGAAGTGAACATAGAGTAAGGTCAATTTTTAAAAGGACCTTTTCTGAGTAATGAGACATGGTGGAGTGACTGCTGTGTTGTAGATTTAGAATTCTGCTGGCATAATGGATTATGATACCATTCTTGAAAAGTTGCTACCACACCAGAGACCTGAAAGTTACCTGAGCTTTTTTGCTACTCTCGGAAATCAGATTTACTGGCATTTAAAACATTTTCTATGGTTGACATTATTATTATTTTTATTATTTTAAATTGTTTAATTTAGTAGTTAGCATCCTATTTTGCTCTCACATAACAGGAAAGTGCCATTGAATATTATCTTTAATCTAGCAATAAGCAATTCTTGCATTTTACCAATATTTTAATTTTAACAAGGATGTAGAGAGAGACATCGGCTTCCTTATAACTCATGACATTTGCTTCATAGATCCATACTCACTTTAGACAAAGAATTGGAAAACAAGAGGCTTAATAAACCTCCAAAGTCTCAAAGTGGTAATCATTTTATGCTATTTTCTTGAAATTCTCTTTGTCCAGTCTTATCATCTCTTCTATGATTTGATTTGTAGAATAATAATGAGAATATTTACATTATTCTTTTCACATTGTCTTCCTCTTGGTGATATTTCAATTACCCCTATTTTAAAAGAATGCATATGAAAAACATGATTCTAAAATTTTGAATTACAAACTAAAAATTTCAGTTCCATCCATGAAAATTGCTCTTACCATTCTTCTCAGAATCAGGAAGCATTCAAGTATAAATTGTGGGCACCCATTAAAATAAAACCCCCAGTCAGCTTTCTAACCTTTATAAGAGTATTTCAACATTAGCATCCACTTAAAATGAATTAGCAACTTCTTTTATAGTGGTTGCTGTTGCCAGCTCTTGCTCCAAGAACCTTACTAATGATATTGTTATAATATGCATATCAACTCAATGAGCTAGGTACTATTATGAGTCTCATTTTACAGATGAGGAAATTAAAGCAAAGAGATGTCAAATGACTTACCCAGTGCTCCACAGGCAACAAGTGCCTTTATCTCTATCCTGTGCCATTTTGTCATACAACTTCGCATGTCTAATTTATGGATACACAAACTCTTAAACTCTCCACTATCTGGCCCAGCTCAGAAGCAAGATCGAGAAAGCATTAGGTGTTAATGACTGAAGGACATATATTGCTCCAATTATTTTAGGGTTCCCTTTTACCCTGTTCCAAACAATAAGAAAATGATCATATTGAACACTGACCCTTTCTAAAATAGACTTCATTACTGTATTTGATGCCAAGCCTTTCTTTTATTGGTGGATGCTCTGAGAAACAGCTTCATAGATCCATCACTGTATTTGATATGAGAATGCTACTGAGAACTTTGTCTACTGTATTACTTTGTTTCACATTGTAAAGACCTGAGTGAAGAACTTCTTTTAAAATTTAGGGATAAGAAAGGGATTTACTTTCACTGATAATCTCCCTGCCTTTTTCAGTAGTCGTTTACAACCGTCCCTATTTCTCTTTTCACTTTGGTTACCAGGAATAACATATTTAGTTTAGTCAAATATGTGTCTTAGAGTCAAATATGTAGCTCAGTATTAAAAATGTTTTAAAGTAGGTTCTTACAGTCTGCATTTTTATATTTTATACTCTCTACTTCCGTTCTCTTTTTGGCTTCCTATTTCAGGTTTTATTTTCCCTGCTCCAGATTTTTACTAACATTTTATCACCCCCTTGAATGTTTTACGTAAACCACCTGAAATCTCTTGTAGAATAAGATAGAGACAGTTTTGTGTCCCCAAACACCAGGGATGCAAGGAAGCTAAAGGTATGGTCTCTGATTTTATGAAGCTCAGACATGATTGGGAATACAGCACAAGGATGCAGAAACAAATTCACCTTGTGAATATCACAAGTGGTATAGATCAAAAAAATGCTATAGGAGTTTTGCATGAGGTCTGGGACAGCTGGAAAAAACTTAAGAAGTAGAAACTACACTGACCATTGAAGAAAGGCTAGAACTTCAGTAAGAGTAGTATGGAAAGGAGGAAGATTTTTAAGAAAGGAAAATGTATTGAACCAAGATATTAATGGGAATCTGGTTTATTCAAATAACAATGGCAGAAGATTGTTAGTTGTCAGCTCCAATATCCATTCTCATCTCTCCCTCAATTGCTGAACTTCAGTTTCATTTCAGGGCAGCCATGTAATCAGATAAAAGACTATGTCTTCCATTTCTACTTTGAAACCAGGTTAATCAAAGTAATCTGTTTTCGCCAGTGAAATACAAGCACGAAGTGTTGTGTCACTCTGTGGGACTTTGAGAAAGTCTCATCAAAGAGAGAAAGTTTGCTCTTCTTTTCTTCTTTTACCATCCTACTGCTTGAAGCCCAAGAAGCTCAATGAGCATCTTAGACCCTGGGGATAAGGAACACACTCAGAATGATGGAGCAGAGAGCTCAGAGCAGATTGGCCATAGCTGAATGTAATGCCTCCCGTATAAAACCATTTAGCTAGAGTAGATAATTTATATAGAGCATAATGAAAAATTGTAGGTCAGGAGCTAATGTTCAGCAAACAAGTATGAGCTTTATTTTATTAAAATAGGAAATATATGTGTGTCTATATATATATATAATTTTTGTTTATGTTTTTGAGACAGGGTATCACTTTGTCACTCAGGTTGGAGTGTAGTGGCACAATCTCAGCTCACTGCAGCCTCAACCTCTTGGGCTCAAATGATCCTCCCATGTCAGCCCCCGCAAGGAGCTGGGACTGCAGGCATGTGCCACTACACCCAGTTAATTTTAAAATTTTTTTAGAGATACGGGTTCGTCATGTTGCCCAGACTGGTCTTGAACTCCTGAGCTCAAGTGATCTACCCTTCTCGGCCTCCCAAAGGGCTGAAATTAGATTTTATTTCAAGCAAAAATGTAAAAAATATCAAGATGAATATTATTTTTTTCAATTTGCAACTTTGCAAGATGAGATTTATGATTAGTCTCTTAAAACATTACAGGCATGAGCCATCGTGCGTGGCCTATAGGAAATAAATATATATGATCACATCTGTGATTTTTCAAGAAAAAGTTTCTAAGCCATTTTATTCAGCTAATTAAACTTGTATGAATTTTTTTAGTGCAATTACATGTTGTATACCAACTGAGCATATTTGCATTGATGATAAATACAGAAATATGTGCATACTTTGTGTTTGCTATTACTATAAAAACATTTTATAAAAGGACAGAAGATAAATTTAAAATAATTTTTGTGTTCAAAGTTTTAATAACAGCTAAGGAAATAAGAAATAGGAGTTCAATGAAAAATATTTTCTCTTAAGTTTATAAATATAAACTTTAGTTTAATAACTCGTTATTAAAGAACAGATTTGAAACAAAAAATTTTAACAATACTGTTACATTTTAAATTTAAGTTTAATTAAAGGAACCTCTACAAAAAAGGCTATACGAAAAGGTGTTTAGAAAACTTAAACATTGCTGGGTGCGGTGGTTTGCACCTGTAATCCTAACACTTTGGGAGGCCAAGGCAGGTGAATCATGAGGTCAAGAGTTCAAGACCAGCCTGGCCAACATAGTGAAACCCCATCTCTACTAAAAATACAAAAAATTAGCTGGGCGTGGTGGTGGGCATCTGTAATCTTAGCTACTCCGGAGGCTGAGGCAGAAGAATCACTTGAATCCGTGAGGCAGAGGTTGCAGTGAGCCAAAATCTCGCCACTGCACACCAGCCCCGGTGACAGTGCAAGACACTGCCTCAAAA
>NW_012117611.1:1734781-1757108 GCF_000951035.1 Colobus angolensis palliatus
AGAATCACTTGAACCTGGGAGGCAGAGGTTGCAGTGAGCCAAAATCTCGCCACTGCACACCAGCCCCGGTGACAGTGCAAGACACTGCCTCAAAAAAAAAAAAAAAAAAAACCTTAAACATTAAAATAATTTCTTCATTATATAAAAGATATTAAAAACTCTTTATCAGGGAAATTAGATTTTATTTCAACCAAGAATGTAAAAAAATCAAAATGAATATTGTTTTTTCAATTTGCAATATTACAAGCTAAAATTTATGATTAGTTGTTAAAACATTATTTTTGTTGAGCAATTAGAAATTACCATGTATGATTTAGAAAACCTATTAAAGAGATTTTGTTTATTGTAAATGGAAAGAAGATGAGAAGACAAATATTTTTGAAGTTTCCCAATTTGGTGGTATTTCATGTCTAAATGAATAAAGGTTTTCCTTTTCGTAACCATTTGACTCTTCGTTTGAAAATCAGGTATATCATTCCAGATTTCTTCTGCAGGTGCCAGAAAAGTAAATGAATAGTACTTCTGCTATAAAATCTTCTTCCCTTTCTGAAGAATTACCTTAGAGCATTAGGTCACCAGCTGGGAGAGGTATCAAGCACAAATATGCCAAGAAAATGAAATTTCATAGTCATCCAATTGGAAGCAAACTTTTTGTGGGAATCAGGTACTTTTCTTGCTGATTTCCTAATTCTTGGTAATGTTCTCTCTTGGTAATGTTATAGCAAATTGTTACGAGATGGCATTACAGAGTGATTCAGAGTATCATACAGCTAAGTTTGGTTATGGCAGCAAAAATGTTCTGCATTAGAAAAATGTTTTAATTATTAATAAATAAATTAATCAACCTAGACTTATCCAGGACTTTTAACACTTCAAAACATTCATTCTAAATTATATAGGAAACAAAATGTATAAGATTATCATGGATTATCTCTATGTTGCGAAGCAAGAGTAAACAGTAAACTAAATCTAGGTATTCACAGGAATAAATTTAAAAATTTGGATTGCTTGAAGATGTTATGCAAAGCTAAGTTTAAAAAAAATATTTCCATAGCCGTGTTGCTATTTACAGAAGGTGAAAAATAAACTCACAACTGGTAGATGGTCTTAGACTGTTAAGAAAGGAAGGAAAGAAAACTTGGCAAATTCTCTCTCACTAGGATTAGCTTCCTAGCTTTATAGAAGTTTAGACTCAAATATAAACTTCAGAACTTTAAAGACATATTATCAGATAAATAACTAACACTGAAGCCTTTTCCAGTTCCATGCTAGAAACCATATCTTGAAAAACCAGAAAGAAATATTTAAAATCTAATATAATTTACTTCTTTCCTGTTTCATAGGAGGTATGATAAATATGTTATATATGATATAATTTATATTATGCATAGCATGTTATTAAAACAAATTATATATATTTGTAACGTAAAGTTACTGAAATCTTCCCCTCCATTATTTCCTGTCTTCTTTCTTTTCTTTTTAATCTTCATTGTTAATTATTTTGAAATATTGATGACTAGGAAGTTTACCTGTTTTATATGAAATATAACTTAAAAATTACAGTATTAGAAGGTGTAGGGTCAAAAGTATGGCAGGTAGATAGATTCATTTCCCATATCTATGGGAAACGAACTGATTTAAAACAGGAGAAGTTTAACCTAAGGTTCTGACCAAGATTTGTTATGGTTCAGTGGAGGGAGAATATAGTTGTGACACATGAAGGAAGGCTTGTAGATGAGAGAGAATTAATGGCCTGTGTGAAAACAAGTAAGTGAATTAGAATAAGAATGTCAAGCAGAAGATCTGGAAACTACCTTGAACCACCCTTGAAATCTCTTGCATCTCACTGAAATCACTGAGCTCTGAGGCTCGCTGAACTCATAATTCCATACATTCTGTATTGCGTGTCTACATGTCTGATCCAAGTTACTCCCTCTCTCTTTCTTCTTTTTCTTAGTAATATTTACAAATGAGAGCTTATCAGGGTGGTGACGGTGATGGGGGTCAGTGTCTGTGATAATTTCTACAAAGAGTGGATCAAGGAGCTGAGTTGTTTGACCCAGAGAAAAACTGAGGGCAAAGTAAGTTTTCTGTGTTCAATCCCTGAAAGAACTTTTACTAGAAATTCAAGTGGATTGTTTCATGTTTCAGAGAGAATAACTAGTAAAAATTCTGACTCTAATAAATAGCACGTGAGTCATTAGATTCTTTTTTTTGTTTTTTAACTTCCAAAAAAGAGCTACTCTCCCTTATAAACTGTGTTTCTTATCACCAGTGGTTCAACCAGACATATCGAAGGCAGATTGTAACAGACGGCTGCAAAGTAGGACTCTTTGATTCTGTGCTTTTCATGTACACATCACCAGTCAAGACAAGAATCCCTACCCCTTCTTCATCCATCCCTCTGCCACCAAGAAAATGTGTTTACTGCTTCCCTTTCCCCACATACTACCTTCCAGTCACTGGCCGCTCCCTACCCACACCAAGGGTAACTCTTATCCTGTCTCTTCCAAACATAGGTTAGCTTGGCCTGTTTTTAAAACATTTAAATGAATTCATTCAATAACATTCTTTTGTAACTGGCTTTTGCTCAGTGATACTTGTGCGATTCATCCTGTTTTGTTTAGTTGTAAATGATTAATTCTAATTGCTGTGCATATAGTGCTTCACTGTGTGAATATGATACACTTTGTTGCACTGTTGAGCATTTGGGTAGTTTCCAGTTTGATGCTATTTGCATAATGCTATAACAAGCATTCCATTAAGTATCTTGTTATTGAACATATGTATGCATTTCTACTGGAAATATATGTAGGAGTGAATTGCTGGGCCATGGGGTATACCTATGTTCAGCTTTAGTAGGCACCATAAAGTAGTTTTCAAAGTGATTTTATCCATTTACATTTCTACAAGCAATGTCAGAGAATTCTGGTTGCTCTATACCCTCGTCAACATTTACTGTTGTCAGTATTTGTAATTTTAGCTGTGCTGATGGATGTTTTGTGGTCAGAGTGATGGTTTAAAATCATGATTATATCTTTTCTGTTTTAAAAACACTCTCCCATGGCTTCTAATTTAACCTAGAATAAAATCCAAGCTTCTTACTGTAGTTTACAGACCGCTGTATAATCTAGCCACTGCTTATTCCTGATTTCATTTTATATCAGTCTCCCTTGTTCTCTGGATTCCAGATCTGCAGCCTTTACTTCTTTTCAAAGTTAACTTTGGAAATTTTGCATTAGGTTTTTGTCTCAGCTTTTTACTTATTCAGCCTTTGATTTTTAATGTTATAATGGTTTTTTAAAAAACTGATCACTGGGCAAATATAAGGAGTCAAGATAAATTAAGGTGATATGATTTAAAAAGCTGTCTTTGGTTGAGGTATTCTCAAAGTTTGAGAACAGTAAGTCCTTTAAAATCACCATTTTGTTTTCCATTTGGATTTAGGCTTAGGCTTTGATATTAACAGTGACCAAAGAATTTGTTTCCTGGCAAGGAGGAAAAAAAACGTTCCTCAACAGCCATTTGGAATCACTGGGATTGAATAAATGTTGACATTGATTCAAGCTCACATTCTGATCTGCCGACATTTCTTTCCCAAACAGAGCTAGGAGGAAGAGTACATTTTCTTTTATGGAAGACTGCATGATTTGAGTACTGACAGTTTAAATACTGTACACTATGATTTATTGAGAAATGGAAAGCACATTTATTATTTTTGCAAATCCTTTCTCTTTGGCATGGCTTTTATAAATCTCTCTTGTCATACAATATGAAAGAACTATTAGCTGTTTCACTTTTACAGTTTCCATTGTCAGATGTTTTAAAATTGCAGTTGACTATATATTTGTTGAAAGGAAAAGAGTGACATGATCTTGTACCTTTCACTTCTTATAATAGTCCTGGTTTTACATAGATTAAAGGCAATTATGGCTGTAGCATATTATGCTGGAAGTAAAATAATGATTGTATAAGCTTTAATTTTGTGTTATTTTATATTATTACAAACTGTCAAAGAACTAAATAGAGATATAGAGTAGTCATTAATATGTATATTAAATGAGAATATTACATAAATTTGGGAAGATCAACTTAATTTTTGTGACAGTGTTAATAAATCTTAAATCTTAATGCCATAATATATATTAGATTATATCATAATTCAAATCTTTGTAGACTCTTTTGGTGTACTTGCCGTATTTAAAAAAAAAAGAGTTGTCAAACTGTTGTGATGTTTCATTGAGAATCCTGCACATCCAATGAGAATGAAATAACAGAAGGATGCCAAACTTATCTCCTCAAAATTTACAGGAAAGAAAATCTTACAAAATTATATACATCAATAATAAATTATTTTCAACTCAAACTATTATAAGAATATGAAGAACTATGTTAGAAGAAGAATGGATTACCCCAAACACATTTTGTACTCACTAATTAAACTTTGAAATAACAGATTTTATAACAACATATAAAGAAAAGTTCTTCAAGTTTTGTGGCTATGGCAGTTAAAATTTCAAGAGAAAACTTATGATTGCTATAGCTGCCAGCCACTTTCAGTAGTTGATGATGAAAGATTTGTAAGATTTGTTCAAACTATGGATGTTTCATAAAATTATCTCTAGGAAATATGCTACTAAAAGTTGTTTTCTGAATAATATTTTTCTGTGCACAGAGAAATTTGGAGACGTTTTTATTTTATTTATTTATTTTTATTTTATTACTATTTTTTGAGACAGGGTCTTGCTCTGTTGCCTAGGCTGGAGTGCAGTGGCATGATTTTGGCTCACTGAAATCTTTGCCTCCCGGATTCTAGCCACCTCCCCACTTCAGCCTCCCAAGTAGCTGGGACTACCAGTGCATGACACCACACCTGGCTTAGTTTTGTATTTTTTGTGTAGATGAGGTTTCACCATATTCCCCAGGCTGGTCTTGAACTCCTAGGCTCAAGCGATCTGCCCACCTTGGCCTCCCAAAGTGCTAAGATTACAGGTGTGAGCAACCGTGCCAGCCTAGAGACATTTTTAAATGGGCCACAATCTGTAAACAGTGATTGCCGAAATAATCTAGAGATGACAGTGCTGATAAATTATATTCAGACAATAATATAAAAATTTAGAAAAGCAAGCACTAGAATTTTTAATGATCTGAAATAAATATTTTTGATAACATTTAATTTATTCTTTTTGTTTGTTTGTTTGTTTGATACAGTGTCACTCTGTCACCCAGGCTGGAGTGCAGTGGTGCAATCTCCACTCACTGCAACCTCCACCACTTGGAATCAAGGGGTTCTCCTGGCTAATTTTTGTATTTTTAGTAGAGACAGGGTTTTGCCATGTTGTCCAGGCTCGTCTTGAACTCCTGACCTCAAGTGATCCACCCGCCTCGGCCTCCCAAAGTGCTGGGATTACAGGCATGAGTCACCGTGCCTGGCCTTGTTTATTCTAATTCCAGGTGTTCTCTCCTTGATGATAATACTTGGCTTTGGGTAAATATCAATTCTAGCATTCAGCTTTCAGTGAAAATGTGTATTCACTGCATCACCAATGTTTGTTTATTAGTTAACAATATATATGTACCATGGTCCTAGTGATTAAGTACCAGGCTTACTATATGAAATACCTAATATATTATAAAATAAACAGAAATAGAAATTGAAAAGGCTGAGATGAAGATGGCATGAACATATTTTAAAGTGTCATCTTTCTAGTTATGGCTTCTTAAGGACATTAGATAATATTTTAAGAAATAAAATTAGGGCAGTGCATTCATCATAAATGAAAGTTCATGTAAATTTGTTTTATAGTCTCCATAATTTCAAAAAGTTTAAAGGGCTGATTGGACTCATTGCTTTCAATTCCCAGTATGGCCATTGAGGAACATTTCCTAATAGGTGGGTTAGCTTCCTTGGTTTCTGATTGTTTTCTGGTGCTTGCATCATTATTACACTGTCTTTAATATTTAATTTAAGGGGTATTTTTAAGACACTTGTGCCTTTTCTGAGAATAAATTTACTTAACACTATATAGAATAATTTGTAAACCAATTTAACTGCTTACAAGTAAGCTGAAAAGTCACGATATCCTAGCTGCCTGTGGCTCTCTCTTCCTCTCTCACCACCCCAACAGCCAAATTATCTTTCAGATCTCAGCCTCATTGCTATGTTTTCTTTGGTGAATCTTTGGTGGGAAATTTTAGGTGGTCTGAATAGTTCTTTCTAAAGATTTTTTCTTCCTCCATGTTTGTAGCTACCATCTCAAATAATTTCAATATGGTCAGTTCTGATTTTCTTTTGTCAGATCTTTTTTTTTTTTTGAGACGGAGTCTCGCTCTGTCGCCCAGGCTGGAGTACAGTGGCCGAATCTCAGCTCACTGCAAGCTCCGCCCCCCGGGTTTACGCCATTCTCCTGCCTCAGCCTCCCAAGTAGCTGGGACTAAAGGCGCCCGCCACCACGCCCGGCTAGTTTTTTGTATTTTTTAGTAGAGACGGGGTTTCACCGTGTTAGCCAGGATGGTCTCCATCTCCTGACCTCGTGATCCACCCGTCTCGGCCTCCCAAAGTGCTGGGATTACAGGCTTGAGCCACCGCGCCCGGCCTCTTTTGTCAGATCTTATGTACATCAATCCCTTCATTTTTTTTGTTGATTTTCTTCCAGTGAGTTTTTTTTGTTTCCTTCTTCAATTCACCAGTGCACACAGTTCTAATTACCCATCCAAGAGAGTAGATTATCTTAAGTCAAAACAATGCCACTCTTTTTTTTTTTTTTTTTTTTTTGAGATGGAGTTTCCCTCTTGTCTCCAGGCTGGCATGTTGTGGCGACATCTCGGCTTATTGTGACCTCTTGCCTCCTGGGTTCAAGCAATTCTCCTGCCTCAGCCTCCCGAGTAGCTGGGATTACAGGTGCCTGCCACCATACCTGGCTAATTTTTGTATTTTTAGTAGAGATGGGGGTTTCATCATGTTGGCCAGGCTGGTCTCGAACTCCTGACCTCAAGTGATTCGCTTGCCTCGGCCTCCCAAAGTGCTGATATTATAGACGTGACCCACCACGCCCAGCCAACAATGACATTCTTGAAGAATATTATCTTAAAATATTCCTGATAACTAATAATGACATTTCAAACATTTTCTGAGAATATGTTCTGGGCAAAATTTTCTCAGTGCAAAATATATGCATTCTTAGTACATATTCTTAAATGGTGAAGAAAGGGTTATGGGATTTTTAAGATTGTTGACTTTTTTCACTGCACTATAACATAAAAGACATTTAAAAAAAGAATTGGTTAATTTACATGAAAAAAGAGGTTCATTTACATATATCAGAATTTACTAGTTATGGCAGGTGGCATCCACATAGATTAGAAGTTATTTTATTGTAGGTCCTGAAATCTTGATTCTGTTATCTTACTTCTATTATCAAATGCTCAGAGTATCTTGACAAAAACATTCACCGACAATGTGTTTGAATGATGTAATTAACTCAGGTAGCATGGAAAGCTGTTGTGAATTTAAGAAAAGCTTCATAAAATCCTTTTTTGGTTAAGATTCTGTTTATTGTCTAGAATGCCTCTGTCAACAGAAAGCTCTGAAGTCAGGGAATGTTTACTGTGAGTGCTACTGTAATTAAATTTGCCATTTGAGTCATTGCCCAGGAGTGATGTCAGGTAACAGATTACGTTTGTTCACATCTCTTTAGTTTATATGAGTGTTATGAGACAGATATTACTGACAGGGCTTTATAGATTCAATATTTCAACTATTTCTGTGTTTACCCTTTTGAAATGATGTCTTGAAATCCGAGAAGATATCGTTAAGACTGTGTAAATCCTTTTCAAAGAGTTTCCTCCAAATTTTATGGTGATTTACCACTAATGGAATACTGACTTTATTTTGCCAAATTATATTATGAAATCATGTTTTTCTATGAACTGACAGAATGAAGAAATTTCTAAGGTAGCTATCCAACATTAGAAGATGAATGCCTTGGAAAGTAATAATAATAATGACATGACTAAAAATAATGATAACATTGTGAAACATTTTTGAAGGCTGTGCATGCATTATTTCCTTTGTATAACTCTATGAGTTAAATAATATTATTTTCATTTTACAGAGCATAAAGCTTTGAGAAAAAAGTTAACTAACTCGCCAAAGTTCACAGTAGAAGTGATGAAATAGGAACTCAAATCTAGGTCTGCTTAATTTCAGAACCCACACCTTCACCACCTCACTAGATACTTCATTCCTGGAGATGATCAAGCCTGGTCCAGAAGATAGCTTGGCAAGGAGAGCTTAGAAAGGCTTCCAATATCAGATGGATGGTGAACCAAGTGAAGTAAAACTTTCAAGCCCTGAGAATCTGTGATTCTATGTTTATATCAGTAAGAAATGTATTTTTATGTACCTTTAGACTTCAGAAGGGGAATCGTGACTGGAGTTTCATCAAAGATGGATTTAAAATTAGTTTTAATTTAAAGTACTAAAATGGAATATGAAATAGTTTAGAAAATTTGGTTTCCAAACAAATGATCTCTTCGAATTGTAGGTTAAATTTAGTCAAAGGAAAATGGTGTGACTCCTTCAAGAGATCCTTCCTTCAGGCCCTCATGTCTCATCTAAGTATTATAGTCCTTTCTCTACTGGTCTACCTGCCTGGAGTTTTGTGCCTTGTAATAAACTCTCCACTATAAAGTTGAGTTATCTACTGAAATACAAACCTGATCCCATAACCCACCTACCTAAAACACTCTGTGATGATTTCCATTGTCAGTTTTTTACTTCAGTGCTCAAGGCTTTGGCCTCGACCGTCTAAAGTCTCCTGATAGTTTTTGGCACGCACCCACCATTCCAGACACATGGGGATTCTTTATAGCCCCTAAATGTGTTATACAGATATACATAACTCTGTCATGCAGATTGCTCTGCACTTCTGTGTGCGCATTTGTACCTCTGACTGAATGCTTGTCTTCTCATTTTCCATCTAGAAAATGCCTTACTCATACTTTTAGTTCCAGTTTAAATGAAACCTCCTGTGAGAAGTCTCTCAGTATCTCCCAGGCAAGTTAATCATTCTTTTTGCAATTCCTCCAGTGCATTTGGTATATGTTTTCGTTTTGACACCTTGAGCTGTAATCATATCTCCACATGCTCCCAACTATGAGTTACTTCCTCAAGGAGAAAGACAACATTTTATTTAAAAAAATCTGTGTAGGCCAGGCATGGTGGCTCATGCCTGTAATCCCAGCACTTTGGGAGGCCAAGGGGGAGGCCAAGGCAGGTGGCTTACCTGAGGTCAGGAGCTCGAGACCAGCCCAGCCAACATGGTGAAACCCTATCTACTAAAAATACAAATATCAGCCAGGTGTAGTGGTATGCACCTGTAATCCCAGCTACTTGGGAGGCTGAGGCAGGAGAATCACTTGAACCTGGGAGGCAGAGGTTGCAGTGAGCCGAGATTATGCCACCACCCTCCAGCCTGGGTGACAGAGTGAGACTCTGTCTCAACAAAACAAAACAAAACAAAACGTCTTTGTATAGTTTTTGTTTTACAAACAATTGCCTAGTGTAGTTCCTGGTACAATAGCTGCTCACAATTCCTTGTTGAATCACTGGTGGAATGCTGTGTCAAGAAAGAGCATGTGAAAGAAGAGTTGAAAATTTGGGGAGGCCGGGCGCGGTGGCTCAAGCCTGTAATCCCAGCACTTTGGGAGGCCGACACGGGCGGATCACGAGGTCAGGAGATCGAGACCATCCTGGCCAACCCGGTCAAACCCCGTCTCTACTAAAAATACAAAAAACTAGCCGGGCGAGGTGGCGGGCGCCTGTAGTCCCAGCTACTTGGGAGGCTGAGGCAGGAGAACGGCATAAACCCGGGAGGCAGAGCTTGCAGTGAGCTGAGATCCAGCCACTGCACTCCAGCCTGGGCGACAGAGCGAGACTCGTCTCCAAAAAAAAAAAAAAAAAAAAGAAAATTTGGGGAGTTGCTTGTGCTAACATGCTTTCTTTAGAATCTGTTTTTCTCCCTGTTTTTGAGAGTCCTGGAAAGATATGTTATAGGTTGGGAAAGACATTATATGTGAAAAACTGAAGTGATACTCAGGCCCAATATAACTTTTTGGAGAGGTAATAGGAATATTTGAGTTCATTATTTGATAAAAATGAAATGTTAAAACAAATAGCATATCTTTTAAAATACTTTTTAAAGGATTCAAATAATTCTATGTGATGGCTGGCTGGTAGTGATCATTGGAAGTCAAAAGGGGGCCACATTCTGGATCAAGACCACACACCCCTGTGACTTTTACCTTTTCATCCAGAGTAATCTCTAGCTTCTCTTGGTGTAGAAACAGACACTGTGCTTGGTATAAACTCACCCTTCTTGAAAGAGGTCCAGCTTGAAGTCAAGTACTCAGTTTAAGAAAACCTAATCCTAAGACTTCTATCTACCTTTATTTTTTAGCAGGGTCAAGAGTGAGTTGCCAATCCTCACTCCTTACTGTCCTGGATACTTGTAGACTTGCCACCATTTCAGTCTGACTCCACCAGGACAAATCTCAGTATGCCACTTACCTCTCTTCATACTGGTCACCATAGAAAGTTCCAGATTTCCTGAAATCCTGATATCATTGACATTCTTTCTATAAGAATGCTTTCTAGGGGGAACTGGTCTCTCACAAGAAGGCATTCCTTCTCTGCAGCCCTCTCAAGTGGTGGCTGCTTTTAATTCCACAGCTCTTACATAGCTGGACCTGAAGTTAGGAGTAGGCATCCTCTTTTCTCCTCATTGCTGCTTTCAGATCATTCTTTTTCTTTCCTGTAAAACTCCAAATTCCATAACACCCACTGCTTTTCTCCATTACTGTTATCAACTTACGGGACAGCCCCAAGCCCCCATTTCGCTATGATTTTAGCTGGATCACCATCACTCTCTCCAACATTATCCCATTATTGGCAACGATGATTTCTCCAATAATTGGCCTCTCATTCCTTTGATTGACTCTTTGACAGTGATCCATCCCCCACCCTGCCACAGCTATAGCTGTTGTCAAAAGATACCTCTCCCTTTTACCTTGCTCTGAGCTTTCTCTGTACCCCCCAATTGTACCTATTATTTTATAATAGATTACACAATTTATAATTTATTATGCCTATTTCTAATCATTTGTTTCCCCCAGATAGAATGTAAGTTCCTAAAGGTCAGGGTTTTTTTTTTTTTTTTGCTGATTGTAGGAAACATTGGCCTGTTATTCTCAGAATCTGTTTCATTTTTCCCTGGGTACACTGGTAGACTGTTTTTCCAGGCTCCCTTCCTGTTTGGTGTATCCTTGTGATTTGTTTCTGGTTGAAGGAATGTGAACAGAACTTACATACCATTTCAAGGTCTTGCCTCTATGCTCCTTTTTCCCCCATTTGCCATATGGACACAAAAGATCCAACAGAAGACTCTGATGCTCTCTACAGGGTAGTGGAACCACAAGGTGGAAACAATTCTGGATTCCTGAGTCAGCTCCTGATAGCTGCCCACCAAACACACTCATTGATCTTTTGCCTGGTGCAGAGGTATAGAATCCTATTGTTAAGGCGTTAAGGCATGAGAACTATTGTACTGCCTGTGTTATAACAGTGAGGCCATCCTGAATAATACAGTAATGTGTCTCATGCACCTAGAGCTGTGACTGGAGCATGGTAATCATTCATTAACACATTATTCCTTTTTTCCTTCAGTATAATGGAATTAAAGGTCTTAAAATCGCCAGTACTTGCTTAACCAGTATTTCAGAGCTTAGTAGTAGAGTAAGGCTAACAAAGAGTCTGGCTTGGCTGGAATTGCCCTGAATTCTGATGATCTGTGCCAGAGAAGTATAATAGTTGCCCAGAGCATGATTTCACTGGAGAATGGTGTTTTATTACAGCTGTAATAACCAAATAGAAAAGCTAGCAAAGTGCCCTTGCCCTGTGAATTAATCTATTCCAGACTAAGTTTGAAACTACTTAATTATTTATTTCATCATATTTAACACCTTTGTTTAGAGTTCAGGGAATTCTTGCTGGATCCGGAAAAGACAAATTCAACTAGTTACATGTCATTCTCACAGTTCCTTTCTTTATTTATAGGAAGAATTCTCTAGTAGGCTAATCAGAGGTAGAACTTGGATTCTAATGCTGGTCTTGATTATCTTGAATATCTGGGGTCAGAAATTTGCTACCTCTTTTCTAGGAATCTCCAAGACAAAAATGTTCCTCGTTTTCTTCAGTGATGGCTAGAAGAATCTAATAACTTTGAATGACTATGAATGAGAAAATAAAAATGTCTTAGGGAAAAACTAAGCAAGACACAAAGATAATAACTAAATTGAGAATAATCAGATTTTCTGCTTGATTTCATTTGTATATCAATTTACCTTAACCAAATGTTACTATTTATAAAATAGAATTAAATAATACAGATAGTAAAATTATTTAATAACCCTGCCTATAAGTAATATAAACATATACACACACAAATATGTCCAAAAACACTATTTCATTGAAAGAACCCTAATAACTTGGTGAACGAATGAAAAGAATATGTACTTAGAATAATAATGTTGCTTCTGTCTTCTGTATTACATGTCTATTTAAATTGGAAGAGAGTTCCTCAGTTTTGCCTTTACTTATATTGAATGATTTGTAACAAAATATAATCTAGACAGAAAAAGGCATTTGTTTCCTATTTAAGTACACAATTTGCTCAAATCTGGAGACATTTTCCAGAGATCTGCAAATCATATTTTGATTTCCTAATTCACCCTTTCCCACTTTAATGTGCTATACATTCTATGCATAATACAATACTATATTGCTGATTATATTACCATTAACTCCTGATTTATGTGAAACTCATGACTTTTTAATTTCCTATGTTCTTTTAGAATTATTGGTTTCGTGCCTTTTTGCATAATCAATTCTTGTAATTTGAAAGAGACAAAATCTAAATTAATAGAAACATAATTCTGGTTAGTAAGTTAAAGTAAAAGACTATCTTCTATGAAAACATGCAATAGAAATTGTGCTTGTTATTATTTTTTCAAGATTTTTTGGCTATTCAAATATATTTCAAAATTTTTTGAAATATTTTCTCCATAAAAGTGATGTGTTCAAGGGAAATGGAAACATTGATGATTAAGGGATTCAAAACTTCTATAATCCAAAGTAAATTATACTTGAGAACTGCAAGGTAGTTTATAAATATTAATTTCATTTATGATGTATACTTACTAATATGCGTTTACCTTCACTGCATACTCTAAGCTTTATTAACTGGGCTTAACATCTTAAACACATCTCTGCTTACTGTTAGTCTTACAAATTGTGATTATCAAAAATATTTAATTGATTATCCACATGGAACATTCTTTAGGACTGGTCTACACACATTTAGAGGACATGTAGTGGTTTTTCCATTGTGGAATTACTGTTTGACCTTAGCATGACCTATCTGAGGGAGTGCAGAACCACGAGTGGAATCTGGTTCCAAGTGGGGAAAATATACTAGTGTTGCATGAACTAGGGGATTACCAAAGGGCCCTAACGTACCCCAGATAAAGGTTTAGTCAATGGGAGAAAAAAATCTCACCCACAGAGAAAGGTAGAAATCCATAATTTTGGTAAGTGCTCTAGCCCCCTTATTTAAAAAAGAAAAAAATTCTTAAAAATCTGTGGAAAAGCAGCATCTGTCCCCTTGGTCTGTGTGTGTTTCTGAATAAACTCCCAAATGTTTCTTTGACCTCGGCACAATTTATTGAGAGCAGTTGTCAGGCACAGATTGGGATCCACATTCCCCTAATCTGCCTTCCAAATTCCTTCTTGCATTTTATTTGGTTGTATCCTGTGCGTTTCGACTTGGCATTTCAGCATTTGTCACTGATCCTATTTTAAAAATCAAGCTTGCCGTTGTTTTGGCTCAGGTACTTTAAAAACAAAAATTGAAAGTCAAGGAACTATTCA
Organism: Colobus angolensis palliatus; assembly: GCF_000951035.1. Lineage (NCBI taxonomy): Eukaryota > Metazoa > Chordata > Mammalia > Primates > Cercopithecidae > Colobus > Colobus angolensis. The sequence continues at coordinate 1,748,769 of NW_012117611.1, forward strand.
GGAGGTCTTGGGAAAAAAGGCAAAACCAGCTGTTTTCTGTTAGTAACAACTGAATCTGGAACACAGGTTTCTTTAGGCGCTGATCTGCTGTCCACTATTTCACCTCTGGTGTCTGAGCAAATATTATATTCACTGACTCAAGATGAGAATAAAAGCAAATCTTTTTCCATCTTCCAGTTCCTTGGGAAAAAGCACAAACTTGGGAAAGGAGATGTTTATTTTAAACTTGTGATAGGAATTAAATGGTACCAAATTCCAGTCCCAGGAAAAATTGTGATTTTATTTTAGTGTAAGCAATTCCCATGTCTATACATCTCCCTCAGACCCTACTTCTCTGTTTCTCGATATTGTTGCAATAAAAAAGGCTATTTAACTTTTTTCTTCAAAACTTCCTTGTCCTAGGTACTAACCTCTCAGAGAACTGGGAAATAATTACTTTATCAATTCATTCACACCATGCCATTAAGAGTAATAATTGATAAATATATTAGTATTTATTCTAGTCATATAAATTTCTGGCTCTTTCACAGGACATTTCTGAGAGATTTTTGGTCAGAGTGGGCCTTCTGATAACTGCCAAATTACATTACAGAGGCATCAGCCTAGTCTGCCTGAGTGTAAATAAATGTAGATTTATTTTTTTTAAAGGATATTTGCCTATGCATACTTCCTATGCGATATGAAGAATGTGTCAAGTGTCTGCATAGCTTATGTGTTTTAATTAGTATTTACTGAGTACTGTTGGTTAACCTGGCCTGATTAATAAAAACAACTTAGATGAAATAAATTCTGATGTTGTTAATTAATTAGTTCCTGTCTGGAGTCTTTTCATGGAGAAGATATCTTATGCTCATCATCAAAGGCAGGAAGGCGTACGATGGAGGGTTAAAACACATCAACTTTGGTTGGTTTCCTAAGAATTCTCTTTGGTTCTCTTTTTTGTGGGGGTAGATTTATTTTAGGAGATGACAGTTCTGCTACACACATATGGACAGCAAAAGAGTGCTAGATCAGAAAGGGTAGGCTGGTCGTTTAGAACAGGAACCCAACAATGAGATGGAAACCCAGCACCCAAGATGTGCACATGCCTCCTTTTGTATTTTGCAAATGCAATGATTAACTAGGGCTGTTAATGAAGGCTCTTTTTGTTAAATCCTATTTTTAGATGCATTTACCCCTAATAATCACTAATATACTTTCAATTTTGTTTTTAAAAAATTGTAAAGTGAGTTTATCTACTGAAGGAGCACTAACTTCAGTTAGCTGCGAGTGCCTCTTAATCAGTTTTTTTGATTCCATAAAAATGTGAAAGTCAATAGCAAAGACTTGGAACCAACCCAAATGTCCATCAATGATAGACTGGATTAAGAAAATGTGGCACATATACACCACAGAATACTATACAGCCATGAAAAAGGATGAGTTCATGTCCTTTGTAGGGACATGGATGAAGCTGGAAACCGTCATTCTCAGGAAACTATTGCAAGGACAAAAAACCAAACATCGCATGTCCTCACTCATAGGTGGGAATTGAACAATGAGAACACTTGGACGCAGGATGGGGAACATCACACACCGGGGCCTGTCATGGGGTGGGGTGGGGAGGAGGGAGGGGTAGCATTAGGAGATATACCTAATGTAAATGATGAGTTAGTGGGTGCAGCACACCAACATGGCACATGTATACGTATGTAACAAACCTGCACGTTGTACACTATACCCTACAACTTAAAGTATAATAATAATAATAAAAAGAAAATAAAAGTTAAGCACAATAAAAAAAAAGAACTAAAAAAATAATGTGAAAGTGACCATTTTGATGAAATATCAACTTGGAGGTAAAAACAGGAAATGAGTGAACTTTTTAATAACTTCTAATGTCCTTTAGGTGGTAGTTCTTTCAAGTTAACCATATCTTCCGCTCTGTAGTAGTAAGCTTCCTTAAGATTATTTCAGTTCAATTCTATAACACCCTGTCATTTAGAGCTAATAAAATGTTTCATTTAGGTGAATCCTTTCTTGTTCTCCATACTTGTTCCTCTGATAGTGGTTTGGCAAGGAAGAAGAGGAAATGACAGGATCTGCCCTTTGAGGAACCAACAACAGGGCAATGACACACAGCAAGTTGGCTGGAATCTCTTTGGTTGATTGTAACTCTTGTTCTGGGATGAGAACCACTCCTCATGGGTGGTGGTGAAGTTGCTGTTCCTTTATGAGTGATCAATGCTTTGTTATCCATGTGGCTTTCAAGTGCTATCACCCTTCCCCAGTTGTTGCTTCCTCACAGGGCCTTATGGGGCCTTTTGATGCACAGCCCTCTGATAGGGGATATCCATCTTAGTCTCAGCTTTATCTTTACCTTCTTTCCTTCCACAGCAGATGGACCACCAAGAATGCCTTGCTCTTGGGGTACATCCATCCAGTGAGTGGTCTCTTGGAATGAATATAAGCAAAATGGCTTTAGCTTTGCTACCTTCTCCATTGTCTAGCTGTGTATCAGGCACCCTGGTGCATCCTAGCAATAGGCATGCAGGCTGGACTCTTGGCACTTCATGCTTCTGATCTGCCCCTTCTCTCCTGCTGCTTCTTGTTATTTTGCTTATCAGGAGCTCAGCCACTTTCAGGCAAGAGACGCTTACCAACACTTGCTTCAGTAACAAGTGGAGACACTTTTGGTTGAAAGACCAGAGCTGGAGAACCGATTCAAATAACTTTCCTCAACCACAGAGGGGATGAAGGGAGCAATGGGTTGTTCTCCATGAACTCTACAGTGCTCGAAAAGGTCACTTCCATCTTGCCTCTCTGTATAGTAAAAGTCCTCTTAAAACTCTGTATGATAGAAGTCACTAAACAAGTTTGGCCTCTCTCACTTACTAATTACATTATGTAATTATACTAACAACTGGCATGAATAGATCTTGGAATAAGTATAACCGACTGCTGGTAAGAACATAAATTACGATGTGGGAACAGAAGTATAAACTCCTGGAAAAAAGATCACAGATTTGGCCTTTCACTGTGCTGCGAAAGTCAGTCAGTATGTTTTACAGAGGAACAGAGAGTTTTAATATGACAAGTCTGTTCATAAGGTGAGTTAGAGAGCTTTCACTTTAAACTTTGAGCTCTGAGCCATAAAACAATGTTATGAACCATAGCTTAAATGAGCTGACCGGAACTTTCTAGCTACTTAGTAACAATTAAGACATGAAATCAGCCTTTCTCATCTCATGTGTTTTCCACTATAGTATTTGTATCCATCAGGGTTATTAAAAAGAATAGAAACCACTCTGGATATTTCAACTGGAAGGAATTTGTTAGAATTTGTTACACTGGAAATGTAGGAAAGAAGACATTGAACAGGGAAGAGGGCAACGACTCAGAGGACAGCAAGTGCGGGGAGCTGCTACTATTCCTAGCACTTGAGTGTGTCACTGGAGCCCATGGGGTGGGGGCTAAGACCAGGGAAGGGGCTGCTTGGAAGAAACTGGGGTCACAGGGGATGGGATTGTCCAGTGGGATCCGGAGCCATGAAAAAGGTGCAGCCATTATCAGAGAAGTCAGCCACAGCAGAGACAGGGAGTAGTATGTGGGTTCTTCCTTCATCCTGTCTGCTGTTCTTACACTTGTGTCTATCTTTCCTTTTTGAATTTTCCTAGTGAATACATAGCTATGAACTAAGAAAACACATGGCACATCTAATAACTAAGCTCTAAAGGGGCATATTTAAAGGTTAAAAAGAAGCACACTTCCAGTAAGACTGGTATTTAATTATTACAAAAATAATAAATAATTACACAAATAGTAAATGATAAAATGAGACATGATTATTGTGCTGTTCATTCCTTTTCATCCTCATCACAACTTTTGCAGTAATTTTACCTCTTTGTTTCTTTCCACCGCATGAAAAGGCGATAAATAAAGAAGGAGATGAACCAGAAAGATGAGATGGGAAAAAAGGCGAAGGCAAGTGGAAGCATCAGTGAAGCCAATGTGGAGAGGATCAAAAAGAACAGACAAATTGAGGCAGAAAAGCAAGGCCAGGAACTGTAATGATAAAGTTTTGAAATGATACTATGCATACTACATTTTAATGGGTATCCTCCCCATTCAAATGAGAGGAAGGAGGAGGAATTGGGAAAGTGAGTGGAAAAGAATATTTCAAACGAATTCTCCCTACACGACATCACTTTCCTTTAGGCTGACCTTGATTTCTTGTCACCAGAGCAGGTGCTACATGTTTAGCTCTCTGAGCTGGTGGTATGTCGCAAATTCCATGTTTTTATGAGTGTTTTACACAACTTTTGCCTTGTGACTTAAACTCATCTAGACTCAAAAGTCTAACTTTGGACAGCAGAAGGAAGCCAAAACAGCAAAAGAAAGCATGCTGTAGAAAAGATACTAAATCTTGACCATAAACAGAGGAGGGAAACCAGACAGCTGTATTGTACTTCAATTAGTTTTGTTTACCACTATCTGTCAGGACTAGTCCTGCTGCTACTCTGAGCAAGTTGTCCTGCTTTAATTTCAGTAGTATCTGTTTATCACCCAGTCTTGGTTGCCAGTTATGCTCAGGTCATTAATTGCTTGGTTACCTCTTAACCTCATTTGGGAAAGTTTATATGTTGATAGTCTTGTAACTTGAACCAGGTCACTTATTTTTAAGAAGGTTAGGATTCTTTTTATCTTTTCCAACTCATCACTAAAAGAGGTTAATTGAAAAATACAGAGACCACTACTTAAGTAATTTTTTCACCAAAGACATTCAATATCATGACAATTCAGGATGTGGAGGGAGACTGGCAGGTGGGGAAGGAGAGACAGAGAAGAAGAGTTGGCAGGACCCATGTGTATCATCTTCTCAGTTTAGAAGCCCATATGGTGCTTCATAATGCTCTGCTCAATTGCCATATAGTTTTAGTCTACATACTATTAAAAATAAACCCTATTAAGGAGAGCATTTCAGTTAAATTATAAATCTCATATTATAATTCACAAGAATTTTTGAGGAGTATCTGGAGTGTAATATAGACTGACCTTGAAAGATAAATTGAGACATCTTTTTTTAATGAAAAACATTTCTAAAAGAACTGTTCAATGTTTAATTTGTCAAGGATGTAAAGATTACATGTCTTTGATTAAAATAAGGTTAAAGTTTGATTTTAATGTTCAAAATAAAATAAACCAAAATATAAAAAACAAAATCCACCAAAAACTGTTACCCATAACTGATGCATCCCCTGTTCATTTTATAGCTTGATGTACAAAGGTGTGAATCCTAATTTTAAACCCTGTGTTGGACTACCCAAACCAATCACAGTCTCTGCCCTCAAGAATCTTGTAATTCGGTTTATTGAATGAAATATAGCTACAATAGCAAGTTGTAGTGGCTTATAACAATGGTCAGTGATATATTAGGGTTTCATCTTACAATGAGTAGAATAGCTGGCTAGTTAGAATTAATCCTACAAATCTGCATGTTTTATTTCATTTCCACGGCATTTTTGGAAAAACATTAATAAATATACTTAAGAGAAAATGGACTTTATTTTCCACAATCTTATGTATATTTCTATATCTGAGCTGTGTACACTATCAATATTTCATATATAGTGCAGTTACAAAGCATAATTTGAGTGGTCTGTGTAAGAAGGTCGCCCTCTCCTCTGATGGCCACCCTTTCCAGTGCCCACTGCTTCCCGGATTTGTAACTTGAGGGAAATAGAGCAGCTGCCTTGAGCTGACTCACTCAGGGTACACTCATAAAAACATAGCCTCTTAAAAAAGCGAAAGGAAAAATGAGATATGGAAGCAATGCACATCAATGATAATTCTTACAAATGTACATACACTCTAATTTCCTTTGTCATTGCATTGTGAGTTCTGGCTTTTGGACATGAAGACATATGCTTATTTTCATTAACATGATTTCCCCCAAGAGATAAATATATGATTTTGGCAGAGAAATCAAAACAAATGTGAATACTGAGAAACATCCAAGTTATTATCTTGACAATTGGCTTTTATACGCCAGTTGGACATCTTCAAGAACCAAAAATTTATCATTCATTGACGTAAACCCATAGTGTAGAAATTCTAATGATATGTCATGGAATCAAGAGATTTCTATTCCCTAAATAGGTATTGCTATGTTATTGCCTAATAAAATAATAGAATGTGCTATGAAGGATAAAATGAGATTTATAAAAAATTTAAAAACTAGACATACAAATAAAATAATTCAAGACATTCAACACTTGGAATATATCAGATACTATATGTAATTTAATATATTCATTAAACTTATACAAATGTTTAATTCATACAGAATGCTAGATATTTTCATACATCTTCAGTGATGTTTTTACCCAAATTTATTTGGAAAATCTACTGGTTAGCAGTTCAGAAAATCTGGGCCCTTTCTCTAATGTTAAAAGTAATTTGGCCTTAAAGCACATACATAGAGATAGCTGTCAAATAAAAGATCAAATACATCTTTTTGGAAATTGAACATAGTTTAGAAAACTCACAGAAAATATAACATATTTTGAAATATTTGAGGTTAGATTTTTAACTTAAAGTATATATTTTCTCTGAAATCACATAGGTATAGTTGTATACAATAATAACTAATTTGAAAAGGCAATACTTGATTTTAAAATAATCTAATAAAAACCGTGTATTTTATAATCACATAAAATTATTAAACTAGGTCAGTTAAGATATTTTCAGCAAATGTTTCTAAATTCCTGACATTAAATTCCCAGGTTGATTTTAATTTTCATGCTTTGGATTGGAATTGGTAGGTTTATTAATTGGAAAGGGGATTTTAATATTTGGGCCTGACCTGAAGCCAGTCTTTCCTGCTCAAGTCACACATAAAGCTTCATTTACAATAGTTAATTTGGAATTTTTAAACTTAATATTTCCTTTTCTAACATGTAAAGGTAATTAAGTCATAAGCAGATTTGCCTGCAAACATTCATGACTAATACATTTTCAAATTTTCTACGTTCAGAGCATTAATACTCCATTATCAGTTAAATTAACTTAAATACGACCAAATACAGACCTAACGGTCAGTCCGTAATGGATTTTAAAATAGTTACATGTGTAATAGGTTTTTATAAACCTTATTAGAGATTGAGCCTCACAAGAAAACTCTAAGGTTAGTAGGGCAGCTTTCTTATAGCCCTTCAATAGCATAATGATACTTTGCATTTATTGAATATTTCCTTCCACCAAGACCCATGGTCACCATGTTACATATATTACCTCTCAGAAACTTGATGACAACTTAGTGAATGAAGTTCTGTGATTAGTCCTTTATGTCAGAGGAAACTAGAAATATTATGTAGTTTCTGCCAGGTTACTGAGTTAGAAGGTGGTAAGACTGGGTATAGATCTAAGCTTATCTTAACCTCTTTTGGCTTTTTATTTATAGATGAAGAAACTGAAATATATAGAGAGAGCTCAAGTGTTTAGATCATTAGCAAGGAGTAGGACCAGAACCTGAATCCAGTTTCCGGGAAACCGAATCCAGCACTGATTCTACTCCATCACCATGGTGTGCCAAATTATTGTAAGGGTCTTTATAAATACAACTTTTTCATTTAAATCATGTGAGGTCAGTAGTGACTTTCAGTATGTTTAGATTAGATATTGTTGTATATGTTTTGAACTCTGTCCTCTTACATATAAATATATCTTGTTTCTTTGATTTACGATTTTATAGCCAATCAGCCATCCTTCCTCGGATCTTCCTTTCCTTCCAAGATAATTGCTGCAATTATACTGGGGGTTTTAGCTAATGGTAATGGGGAAGGCAGTTTTTTTTTTTTTTGCATGGAATAAGCATAAATATGCAATTAGGTAATGAATATTTAGTATTTTATGGAGCCTTTCAGTTGGGGGAGGTCCTATGCATATATATTAACATACAGTACTGCAAGTACATAGTCATATATTTGTGTCAATGTGAATTAAGAGCAACATAAATAAATACATATTTATGTTCATTATATTTATTAAAACTACGTAAGTGAATGGAAAATTTTATACCAGTTTTTGACAAACTGTGTACATGCGAAGAAAGATAAAACTGTGTAAGTCAATACCATATATGATTTTGAATGTAAAAAATATGGCTTTACTTAAATCAAAAAAGAACAAACTTAAAATTTTTTAAATATAGACAATTTGGTTAACTCAGACACTTTGTTTTAAGAAGTAGTTATTCTATATCAGTGTGGCCAGTTTAATAGTTTGGCAAAGTTTTAAAGTAGGAGAGTTTAGTCCCTTGCAAAATAACTTCCCTTTTCTGTATCCCTTGTCTCCTTCTTC
>NW_012117611.1:1757448-1766293 GCF_000951035.1 Colobus angolensis palliatus
TGTCAGTAATTTATGCCTTTGTGGAACTTTAGGTCAATGTCTTGTTTCTCCAAGAGTTATTTGCATTTTGATATTTCTAAGTAATGCTACAATAAACAGCTTTCTCCTCAATATAATTTTAGTAATTATCAAGCAAGTGGGAGATGTATTTGAAGGGAAAGAAATGACTTCTTGAGCATAGCTGAATGAACATTACTCCATATCTGCATAATTCTGACAAGGAAATCAACAAATCATTTGTTAGTTGTTTTTACAAGTATTTGTTAACAATGCATTTCATTGTCATTCAGTGTCCATTGCACTGAAACTACAGTTAGGCTATTCATACTGAACTATAAGATGAGCTTGGCACTACCTAATCTATAGCATGTACCGTAGTGGAGTAACGCAAACTTTTTTTCCTGGCAAAATGAAGACTTCTAGTATGGGACATGATGTATATAACAAAATAAAATTGTAGCTTTTTCTAGCTAACAAACAATGAGCCAAATATTCCCATAGATAGCTTTAAGTTAGTATAGAAACTATTGGTTTTTATTCCATTGCTTTGAAAGCTAGTGGAGTTATACTCACAAATGTTCCTTTTTGGGTTGATATTCAGAACTTTGGTTTATAATACCCGTGCTGTCTCTGAATGCTCACTCTTTGTTCTGGGGACGCAGAATAAAACTACTAATACAAGCCCACCATTTGGCCTAGCAGCTAGTGGGAGGGCAGAGAAAATCTTGAAAGCTCCCAAGGATTTGTGATGACTCAAAAGCCTCTTTTGCTTATAATCTTTTATGATATGAATTTTACAGAATTTAAGTTTGATTCCGATAACTTGGAAATTTACTATGAGTAAAATAAACCATGTCTGTGAAACCCTACCTCTATGAAACCCTACCTGACTTTAAGTCAGGAAGGAATTTTGTATGTTGAAGGAATGGATAAAAGGCCAGTGTGGCTGGACCAAATCAGTGGGAAAGAGAGTGCAGGGGAACATGTCATACAGAAAGGCACTATTAACAAATAAATCAGAGCTCAAAACCTTCAAGATCTTGCAAATGAGATCCTTTAACGATAGTGTGGTTGTGCTGGCAATTTCTAACACAATACATTGATTTCAACATCATCTTAGGTATGGACCTGAGGCAGCAAAGGGTAGAGACATGAATGTTGGGTCAGGCTGTAATTCATTACTACTGTAGGCTCAATTCATATAATGTTGATATTTGATTTTACTAAATGAGTACTTTTTACCACTTAAAATGAGTTTTACAAAATCCGACACCATATGTATTTGATTCACCCAATTTTAACAAACGTCTTGGAATACAGTAGAAGAGTACTAGACCTAAAATATTTCCAAAGATATTTAGATTTAAAAGTCTCTATGAATATTTATTAAAGTTTTTCTCTTGTTTAGAATCTATTCATAAGATAAATATTTAAATAATTTTATAATTAAAAGTGAGATGTGTATTTATTTAATTATTTTTTTTGAGACAGAGTCTCACTCTGTTGCCCAGGCTGGAGTGCAGTGGCCGGATCTCAGCTCACTGCAAGCTCTGCCTCCCGGGTTTATGCCATTCTCCTGCCTCAGCCTCCTGAGTAGCTGGGACTACAGGCGCCCGCCACCTCGCCTGGCTAGTGTTTTTTTTTTTTTTTGTATTTTTTAGTAGAGACGGGGTTTCACCATGTTAGCCAGGATGGTCTCGATCTCCTGACCTCGTGATCCACCCGTCTCGGCCTCCCAAAGTGCTGGGATTACAGGCTTGAGCCATGGCGCCCGGCAAAAGTGAGATGTGTATAGTCAAACAAATGAAGATATTTTCCTTGTAATGCATGAGGCAAATAAGAATATAGAGTCCAGCAAAAAAAGAAGCAAAAATAAAAAAATTGGAGAAAAAATAAAATATAAAATTCTCTAAATTAATGGTGCATGTCATTATCTTTTCATACCTTGTATTTCTTCCTTCTCATAATATCTACAGAAGATATCGTTTTTCATGCATTTATCTAGCAAATATTGGTGGAGGACTTACTTTGTTTCAACCACTGTTCCACATTTCTGTGTATGTATCAAAAAGCAAGAGAGAGACAGTCTCTCTCGCCGTGCAGTTCATATTTGAGAAGGAGCAACACACCATAAACATGTAAAAACAGGGAAATATGATTGGAAGTGTCACCTGATGTGGCCTGATATTTTAGGCTGGATAAACAGACCAAGGAATGTTTGGTTCAGCATCCATTTAAGGATATGAGGAGACAGGTGCTGGCGGAGGGAACAGTAGTCTCAAAGACCTAACTCTGGAAAGAGTTTTGTATGCTGAAGGAATAGAAAAAAGGTTGGTGCGGCTGGATCAAATCAGTGGGAAAGAGAGTGCAGGGGAAGAAGTCATACAGAAGGGTGCTTTTGACACATAAATCAGAGTTCAAAACCGTCAAGATCTTCAATCTTGAAGAGCTTCAACCTCTTGTTCAAAATCCTTCAAGAGCTTCCCATTACACCTAGAACAGAATCCCAGGACTTTTTCAGGGACCTTCAAGGCTCTATATGACATGACTTTTCCCATCCACTCACCCACTTTTCTTCTGACTACTTCCTACCAGCAACACACCTTCTTGCTGATTGTCTAATATGCCAAGTATCTCCAGCCTCAGGATGTTTTTATTTGCTGCTCCTCTGCTTGAAACTCTCTTTCCATGGATATATACAGGCCTTCTTAATTTTTCTTGTTCATTTTCATTTTTTTTAATTATACTTTAAGTTCTGGGATATATGTGCATAATGTGCAGGTTTGTTACATAGGTATACACGTGCCATGGTGGTTTGCTGCACCCATCAACCCATCATCTACATTAGGTATTTCTCCTAATGCTATCCCTCCCTCTGCCCCCAACCCCCTGACAGGCCCCAGTGTGTGATGTTCTCATTCTTCAACTCCCAGTTATGACTGAGAACATGTGGTATTTGGTTTTTTGTTCCTGTGTTAGTTTTCTGGGAATGATGGTTTCCAGCTTCATCCATGTCCCTACAAAGGACAGGAACTGATTCTTTTTTATGACTACATAATATTCCATGGTGTATATGTGCCACATTTTCTTTCTCTGCTCAAATTTTAAAAACTTAGAGAAGCCTACCTTCAATATCAATGTAAAATCTAACCACCTCCTATCCCTCAATATTCCTTTACCCTGCTCCTTCCAGTTGGTATGGCTGTGTAAGCAATTACACCAAAGCTTAGTTACTTAAAACAGCAATAACTATTATTTCTCACAGTTTCTGTGAGGTCAGGAATTTGAAAATGGTTCAGCTAAGTGGTGCTGGCTCTGAGTATTTTATGATGTTGCATTCATGTAGTGGCTGTGGCTAGGGTCATCTCTTATCCTTCACTTACATGGTTGGCACCTGGTCTGGGAAGACTAAAGAAGCTGGGGATTAGAACACCTGGGTCTCCTTAGTCATCGTTCTTTATAGGGACTCTCCAGCATGGTGGCTTTAGGGTAATCAGAATTCTTACATGGTGGCTCAAGGCTCCAAAGGCAAATGTCCTCAGGGAGAGAGTTAGCCACGTAGAAGCCATACCACCATTTATGATCTAGGCTTAGAAAGTCAGTGAGTGTCACTTCTGCTGCATTCTCTTAGTTGAGGGAATTACAAAGGTTAACCCAGCTTCAAGGGAGGAGGGGGAACGTGACATTATAAGAAGAACATGTGTAATGGAATATATAAATATATTCTCCATGTTTGGAAAATGTAATCTTCCACGTTACTTTTTCTTTCTCCAGTGCAGACTTTGCTCTATTTATTGTCTGTTTTCATCACTAGAATATAAGCCCTATAAAGGCAAGGCTTTTATAGTCTTCTTTACTGCTGATCAATCAGGTTCTTCTACATAGATCAATGATTGGCATATGGTAGGCACTCAACACTTTCTGCTGTTGAATGAATAGATATTTCCTGAGTTAATGATCTACGAAGCAATAGAAATATTATGAAAACTAGTGTTTTAGAGATGGAAAAAAGTTTTATAATATTCCATAAACTGTTCCAGAAGCACAATAAGAGGATAGAATATACTAAAATTTTCCTAAATGTGAATTGGTTTTTATGACATGTGCCTAAGTAGAAAAAAGAAAGTACATGCTTCCTGTATAACATTTTGGAAAAACTATAGCTTTTCAACATCACACTTCCTGAGTTCTCAGTTGATACAAATCACAAAAGTTGAGAAGTGTGAGTTTAGATTGTAATCTGCTCATGTGCACAGATTGTAACATTGTAAATAGTGTGTCAGTCACAGCCATGCAAATACCATAATGTAGCTCATGCTGTATCAGTGAAGATGAGCTGTGTGGTACAGTGACCCTACTCTCCATTTTGGACTGTTACTTTACCATGTTCAGTGCGCCTAAATTTCTGCTTCTTTTAAGGCAGACTGTAATCAGAAGGGAAGAAGTATTACTTGGATCTTCAATGAAAGAATGGAAATTTTCTAAAGCCAAGAAATGTTCATTTAAAACCCATTTTCCATAATGTACAGTGTAGTGTTTTGTGACACAAACATGGGGATATGCATTAAGGTTGCCATCTTAATAATAGCCCTCAAGGACATGACAGTCAGAGGAACAGAGAAAAATGGGTGATTTTTCATTCCAACTGAAAACAATCTAAATATTCACAGTCAGTAGAATGGTTGAGAAATTAATTATATACCACCATCAAATGTACATACATTTAAAAAGACTTTGCAAAAGAGAAAGCAAAAGATCATTTTTCACAACTAACAGCAGGATTACCTAACTAAAACTCCAAGATAATTAACTAAAAATAAAATTCAATAAGTTAATTGGATAGAAAATAATATAAAAATACCACTAGTTTTCTTACAAACAGCAATGATTAGAAGACATAATGAAAAAATAAGAAAGCATAATAGCAGTACAATATAAAATGCTTAGGACTAATGACAAGATACAATGGAATAAGTAAAAGACAAGTAAAGTATTTAAGAGTATAGGCTTTGGAATTAGACATTTCTGGGTTTAAATCCTGACTCTGTCTTGTGCTAGACAGGAGGTTAATTTCCTTGAATTCACTATTCCTCATCTATAAAATGAATGTAATATTAATGTGAGATTAACATATAATATATGCCTGGAGAAAGCACTTCAAAATAGTATCTATTAAATGTAATTTAAAATGCATCAAAACCTTATTACTAAAACTGTAGGACTTACATAAAAATAGACTGATTGGGCAATAAAATAGTAGAGGTACTTCAAGGACAAATACAGTACTTACATACTAAAAACTACTGTTTGATAAGGGCCACAATTCAAACCAAAGAAGGCAGCAGGAAAATTTTAGTAAATGGTTCTGGACCATCATTTAATCTTTGGAAAAAAATAGCTACACATATGTTTTTTATTTAAACACAGGTAAATTTCATGTAAACTAGAGCATTAAGTTGACAAAGCTGCATGTAAATTACAATAAAATTTGGGTCAATACGTATTGGATATTGACTTTAGGAAAAATCTCTAAGGCAAAAGAGCAACAGCAGAAAAACAGAGAAGAATTCAACAGTTTTGACTACATAAAAAGTTAGGTGTAACATCAAAAATTCAATAAAAATTGAATTACAAATGATAAGAAAAAGGTATTTGCATCATACATGATAGGCCAAAAATGAATATAATTAATTAATATAAAATAATCTTTACAAATTAATAATAAATATTGTGAACCCTAGAAAACAAAAAGATTAAAAATTGCAGCAGGTATTTTTTTAAAGCTGTACAAAAATTCAAAAAAGAATACATTAATTCTCATTAGTAATAAATTTAAAGACTTTCTGGCTTATCAAACTGGTAAGTAATTTGAAAGAAAAAATTTAATATCCATTGTTTGTTAGTGTCCCTTGAAACGTGATGTTCAGATGTTGCAGATTAGGAAATAAATTGGAGTAAATATTAAGGATCTTACATTTATAACCCTTGACACAATATGTTTTCTATGCAAATTTGTTCTTAAGAAATAGAGATGCAGAAAAGCACTGAGATGCAAAACTATTCATTAGAGAATTCTTTATAATAAAGGAAAATTGGAAAAAAACAAGGGTTGGCTAAATCATGATCCAACCAAATGATGGTATACTATGTAGCCATTAGATGTACAGTTTTGAAGAAAAGTTAAGGGAATGGGAAAATGTTCATAATACAATTTTTAAAAGGGTAAAGGAGTATATACTTTTATATGCCCCTACATCATAATCTAATTTGTAGTTGTTATTTCCTCTCAGGGGTTATGAATGACTTTCATTTTTTTACTTTGCATGTTTCTGATATTGTTTCAAATTCTGTACAATAATATGTATTTTATACTTAGAAAAAAACATAAAATGTTGCCATTGATACATTAAATGAGCAAAACCATGAAATACACATGCAGATGGTCTCAGTTATATAAATAAAGATATCTAGAAAAGTGCACACAAAGAAAGAGTTTTACCTCTTCAATTATTTTCATTTTTATTTAATCTGGTGATCCAATCCATATCCATGAAGCTCAAATTTTGATACCTTGATCTATCAACATTAAACTTTATACAATGTCTCTATACCCTGAAAGACCAGAAATTTGTGGTCCTCTCCTCCTAATTTTTAAGTTGAATTATTAATTTTTGATATTCCATTGATAATGATTCTAATCTATTAAACTTCTATATCCCGATTTTTCATCTTCTTCTCTATATTTTGACTTTTCAGCTTTAGACTATCACTTAATTTTCCATAATATGAGCTGAGAATGTCAGTGATCATAAACTTCCCTCCACTTCCCATCCTCATTTTTCTACCATTATCTGACAGCTATTCCATCACTTTTACTAAGATTCAGAAAATTATCAAACAGGAATTGAGAATATTGTGATTATGTAAAAGTTATTGATATATCAATAGAACATACTGCATATTTGAAATCCATTGGAAAAAAATGTAATTCTTTCTTCTTTTTTTTTTTTTTTTTTTTTTTGAGACAGGGTCTTGCTCTGTCACCCAGACTGGAGTACGGTGGTGCGATCTTGGCTCACTGCACTCTCCACACCACTGGCTCAAGTGATCCTCCCACCACAGCCTGCCAAATAGCTGGAATTACAGGCATGCACCACCATGCCCAGCTAATTTTTGTATTTTAGTAGAGATGCGGTTTTGCCAGGTTGGTCAGGCTTGTCTCGAACTCCTGACCTCAAATGATCCTCCCACTTTGGCTTCCCAAAGTGCTGAGTTTACAGGCCTGAGCCGCGCCCTGTCCTCTTCTTTGCTTTTTAACAACTTCACTGAGGAATAATTTACATACTATAAAATTCATTGATTTTTAAGTATATAATTCAAAGCTTTTTGGTAAACATACCAGGTGATGCAATTATCATCACAGTTCAGTTTTAGAACATTTTCACATTTTCATCACCCCAGTAAGATCCCTGTGTCCACTTATGGTTAATCCCCTTCCCTCCCCCCAGCCCCTGGAAACCGCTAATCTACTTCGTGACTCTATAGATTTGCCTTTTCTGCATTTCATATAATTGGAATCATACAATATGTGATCTGTTGTGTCTGGTCTTTTATAATTTTAAAAAAGTTTTTAATTAAAAAAATTTAAACATTCTTAAATTGACACAATGTACATATATGGGATACATAGTGATGTGATACATAGAGCGTGTACTCTACATCTGTAATTAGCATATGCATTATGTCAAACATTGATCATTACTTTGTATTGGGTATATTTAATATCCTTCTTCTAGCTCTTTGAAACTGTGCAATACATTATTGTTGATTATAGTCATCCTGTAGCGTTACAGAACACTAGAATTTATTTCTTCTAAATATACATTTGTATCCTTTAAAAAAATTGTTTTTACCAAATGGTGTTAAGATTTATACATGTTGTAGTATACATCAATATTCAATACCTTTTTACTGCTGAATAGTATTCCATTTTTGGACCCATCACATTTTGTTACTTATTCAACCAATTGATGGGCATTTGGGTCATTTCCATTTTTTGGCCATTATGAATAATTCTGCTACGAATAGTAAAGATAATGTTTCCCTCTGGAGCAAAGGTCTGGGATGCCTACTGCCCATTGTAAAAGATTCAGGTTCCCAAGCTCAAGATTTCTCTCTTGAAGCACAACTGGCTGGGTGTGCAGGTATTACCTGGCTCTTAGTAGTCACTAACAACTATTGGGGCTCAGAGAAATTGCACAAAAATGCTGATACTCTGGTTACTGCTTTTGCTGTGAGGAATAAATATTGTTCTTTATCTCTGACTCAAGAGTGTTTTCTACTAGTATCCAGAAAAATGTGGCAGGCTAACTTATAGCTTGTAAGAATTATGAAACCTCAGAACCATCACAGTTCTTACTATCTTATTGTATTTATTCATAAGATAAGGGATATTAATTTTATTAATCTTTTGATTTTTATTTCATTGATTATCTCTACTGTTTTTCTGTTTTTTATTTTATTGATTTCTGCTCTGATATTTGTTTCCTTATTTTTATTTATTTTGTTTTAAATTTGGTTATCCTCTCTGAGTTTCTTAATGTGGATCCTGAGGTCATTGATATAATATCTTTATTTCTTTTTTTTTTCTTTTTTCTGGGTACCAAATTTCTTTATTTGAAGGAATGGTACAAATCAAAAGAACTTAAGTGGATGTTTTGGTACAACTTATAGAAAAGGTAAAGGAAACCCCAACATGCATGCACTGCCTTGGTGACCAGGGAAGTCACCCCATGGCTATGGGGAAATGAGCCTGAGGCTTAGCTTTCATTATCACTGTCTCCCA
>NW_012117611.1:1767938-1768244 GCF_000951035.1 Colobus angolensis palliatus
GAGGTTGGGGGATTTCCCTTTCCTAGCCAAGGGAAGCCGGGACAGACTGTACCTGGAGAAACGGTACACTTCTGACCAAATACTGCATTTTTCCCATGGTCTTAGCAACCAATAGACCAGGAGATACACTCCCATACCTGGCTCAGTGGGTCCCACCCCCATGGAGCCTTGCTCACTGCTAACACAGCAGTCTGAGATCAACCTGTGATGCTGCAGCTTGACAGGGGGAAGGGTATCCACCATTGCTGAGGCTTGAGTAGCTCACAGTGTAAACAAAGTGGCTGAGAAACTCAAACTAGGCGGAGC
>NW_012117611.1:1774029-1776564 GCF_000951035.1 Colobus angolensis palliatus
AAAACACCCACAAATATTAGATTACATGACTATAATGTGAACTTGTTTCCTTCTCCTTATAGAAGAAAATACATGAACAATACATGAAAATCTTGTAGAATACATGTAATCTGTTTTATGTATTATTTTTGCTTTATGTGTTTCTAAACTGTTTTTATGTGCATAAACAGTGGCGATTTTTGTATCTTCTTAATGAATTTTAACTCTTTATCATTAGGATATGCCCTTTAAAAATTTATTTTAATAATTTTTGCTTTAAAATCTACATTTTCTGATGTTTCTATAATGACTCCAATGTTCATTTGGTTGGTATTTTTGTGGTATATTTTTTCCTACCTTTTTACTTTTAATCCATTTGAGTTTTTACATTTGAAGTGCTTTTCTTATAGACCAGCATTTAGATGATTTACATTTAATGTAATTATTGACATGTTAGGATTTAAGTCTTTCTTTTTTGCTTTCCTTTTTTCTTCTGTTTTTTTGTTTCTGTTTTCTTTTTCTTGTCTTCATATCAGTTACTTGAGCACTTTTTTTTAGAATTTTATTTTGACTCATCTATATCTGTATTTTTAAGTGTATTTGTTTAAATAGCTATTTTTAATAGTTCCTTTTGATATCATTATCTATGCATAGCTTATCATAGTCTCCTGATATGTCATTATTTTATCAGTCTGAGAGAAGTATAGAACTCTCACCTCATTTATATCCCTTTACTCTCTCCCATTTATAATAATTTTATATATTCTACTAAATACACTTAGAACCATATCAGATGATATAATTTTTGCTTCAACTTTTAAACAGAATTTATAAAACTCAAGAGGATGAAGAAAGGCTATGATATTATAAAACTCAAGAGGATAAAGAAAGGTATGCATTTTTGCTTACTGTGCTTTTTCTTTTTTCCTGATGTTCCAAGTTTCATTTTATTATTTTCTTTCTGTTTGGAGAGTTTCCTTTAGCTATTCTTGTTAATAGTGACAAATTCTTTTAGTTTTTCTTTATCTGTTATTGTCTTAGTTTGACCTTCATTTCTGAGGAATATTTTCACTGCATATAGATTTCAAGTTTGACAGATCTTTTCTTAGTACTTGAAAAAAGTTTTGCTACATCTTTCTGCCCTCTATGGTTTCTGATGAAAATCCATTTTCACTCTAAATGTTTTTTCTCCGTAGGTAAGAATTTTTCTCTCACTGCTTTCAAGACTTTTCCCTTGTCTTTAGTTTTCAGAATCTTCACTACGATATGTCTTGTTGTGGATTTTTTGGGTTTACCCTGTTTGGGATTCACTCATCCTGAGTCTCTAAGTTTATGTCTCTTGCCAAATTTGGAAAGCTTTTATTTATTATTTCTTTGAATTTTTTCCCCCCCTGCTCTCTTTATTCTTTTCAGCTGGGGTCCCATTACCTTCACTGTGGTTTAAAATTTCTCTCAAAGGTGCTAATCTGGGGCAACTATACAGTTTATTCTGTTTGTCTCTCATCTCTTAAGGATACTGTCCCTTGTTGCCTGATGGCTAATGGCTTGAAAACAATACATTTTGTCTGCTTTCTGGCTAATTTAGATGGTCCTAATTACTCAATCTTGTTTGGAAGCAGAAGCCTGAATTTCTTTTTAGCAAGAGTTTGCAATGTGTTTTGCTTCCTGAATTTGAATTTTCTTGTTTTCCACTGATTCTGGAATAGTCTTAATTGCTTCCTTTTCATATTTTTCTGCTTCTGTATTCAATCTATTTTACACTTCTGAAAATCCAAAGAGATTGTGTTAGTTCGTTTTCACACTGCTGATAAAGACATACCGAGACTGGGTAATTTATGAAGAAAAAGAAGTTTAATGGACTCACAGTTCCATATGGTTAGGGAGGCCTCCATGGTGAAAATCAAGTCACATCTTATATGGTGGCAGACAAGAGAGAATGAGAGCCAAGTGAAAGGCTTATAAAACCATCAGATCTCTTGAGACTTATTCACTACCATGAAGATAGTATGGGGAAATCAGCTCCCATGATTCAATTATCTCCCACCAGTCCTCCCCACAACATGTGGGAATTATGGGAACTACAATTCAAAGTGAGATTTGGGTGGAGACACAGCCAATCTATATCATTCCACCCTTGTCCCCTCCAAAATCTCCTGGTCTCACTTTTCAAAACTTTTCTTAATCCAGTCTATCATTGATGTATTTTCAGGTTGTGATGTTAGGGTGTCGATTTTAGATCTTTCCTGTTTTATCTTGTGGGCATTTAGTGCTATAAATTTCCCTCTACACACTGCTTTAAATGTGTCCCCAGAGATTCTGGTACATTGTGTCTTTGTTCTCATTGGTTTCAAAGAACATCTCTATTTCTGCCTTCATTTCATCATTTACCCAGCAGTCATTCGGGAGCAGGTTGTTCAGTTTCCATGTATTTGCGTGGCTTTGAGTGAATTTCTTAATCCTGAGTTCTAATTTGATTGCACTGTGGTGAGAGACAGTTTGTTACGATTTCTGTTCTTTTACACTTGCTGAGGAGTGTTTTACTTCCAATTATGTGGT
>NW_012117611.1:1776950-1803672 GCF_000951035.1 Colobus angolensis palliatus
TTTTTTTTTTTTTTTTTCCATTTGTTTGGTAGATCTTCCTCCATCCCTTTATTTGAGCCTATGTGTGTCATTGTACATGAGATGGGTCTCCTGCATACAGCCCTTAACCAATGTGTCTTGACTCTTTATACAATTAATTTGCTAGTCTGTATCTTTTAATTGGGGCCTTCAGCCCATTTACATTTAAGGTTAACATTGTTATGTTTGAATTTGATCCTGTCATTATGATGTTAGCTGGTTATTTTGCCCATGAATCTCCCAAAGTCTTAACTAATTTCAGCATTAACTTAAAAGTCCACAGTCCAAAGTCTCATCTGAGACAAGGCAAGTCCCTTCTGCCTATGAGTCTGTAAAATAAAATGCAAGCTAATTACTTTCTAGATATGATGGGGGTATGGACTTTGGGTAAATATAGCTATTCCAAATGGGAGAAGTTGGCCAAAACAAAGGGGCTACAGGCCCAATCAAGTTTGAAATCCAGTGGGACAGTCAAATCTTAAAGCTCCAAAATGATCTCCTTTGACTCCATGTCTCACATACAGGTCATATTGATGCAAGAGGTGGGTTCCCATGGTCTTTGATAGCTCTGCCCCTGTGACTCTGCAGGGTGTAGCCTCCCTTCTGGCTGCTTTCATGCACTGGCATTGAGAGTCTGTGGCACCTATCCACATGCATGGTGCAAGCTGTTTGTAGATCTGCTATTCTGGGGTCTGGAGGATGGTGGCCCTCTTCTCACAGCTCCACTAGATAGTATCCAAGTGGGGACTCTGTGTGAAGCTTCAACCCCACATTTCCCTTCCACACTGCCCAAGCAGAGGTTCTCCATGAAGGCCCCACCCCAGAAGCAAACTTCTGTCTGGACATCCAGATCTTTCCATACATCCTCTGAAATCTAGGTGAAGGTTCCCAAACCTCAATTCTTGACTTCTGTGCACTTGCAGGGTCAACACCACCTGGAAGCTGCCAAAGCTTGGGGCTTGCACCCTCTGAAGCCATGGCTTGAGCTGTACTTTGACCCCTTTTAGCCGTGGCTAGACTGGCTGGGATGCAGGGCACCAAGTCCCTAGGCTGTACATAGCAAGGGGTCAAGCAATGGCCCACAAAACCATTTTTCCTCCTAGACCTCCAGGCTTGTGATGGGAGGGGCTGCCACAAAGGTCTCTGACATGTTGTGGAGGCATTTTCCCCATTGTCTTGGTGATTATCATTTGGCTCCTCATTACTTATGCAAATTTCTGTAGCCGGCTTGAGTTTCTCCTCAGAAAATGGGCTTTTCCTTTCTATCGCATCCTTAGGCTGCAAATTTTCCAAACTTTTATGCTCTGTTTCCCTTTTAAAACTGAATGCTTTTAACAGTAGTCAAGTCACTTATTGAATGCTTTGCTGCTTAGACATTTCTTCTGCTAAATACCCTACCTCATCTCCCTCAAGTTCCGAATTCCACAAATCTCTAGGACAGGGGAAAAATGCCACCAGTCTCTTTGCTAAAACATAGCAAGAGTCACCTTTACTCCAGTTCCCAACAAGTTCCTCATCTCTATTTGAGACCACCTCGGCCGGGATTTCATTGTTCATATCACTGTCAGCATTTTGGTCAATGCCACTTATCTCTAAAAAGTTCTAAACTTTCCCATCTTTTCCTTTCTTATTCTCAGCTCTCTAAAGTGTTCCAACCTTTGCCTGTTACCCAGTTCCAAAATAGCTTTCACTTTTTTGGGTATCTTTACAGCAGTGCCCCATTCTACTGGTACCAATTTACTGTATTAGTCCATTTTCATGCTGCTGATAAAGACATACATGAGACTATAAAGAAAATTTATAAAGTAATTTTCATATTTATAAGAATTTATAAAGAAAAAGAGGTTTAATGGACTCACAGTTCCATAAGGCTGAGGAGGCCTTACAGTCATGGTGGAAGGTGAAAGTCACATCTTACATGGTGGCAGACGAGAGAATGAAAGCCAAGCGAAAGGCTTACAAAACCATCAGATCTCATGAGACTTACTCACTACAACAAGAACAGTGTAAGGGAAACCACCCCCATGATTCAATTATCTCCCACTGGGTTCCTCCCACAACACATGGGAATTATGGGAGCTACAATTCAAAATGAGATTTGGATGGGAACACAGCCAAAAAATATTAGACATGTACGTTAGGAATTTTTTGTCTTTCTCCACTTCTAAGATATTCTTTCATAATCTCACTTCTGTGTCTATCTGTACATTTTGGGCAATTTCTTCATATTTTTCTTTTCTTTTTTTCTTTTCTTGACATGGGGTCTCTCTGTCACCCATGCTGGAGTGTAGTGGCATGAACAAGGCTCACTGAAGCCTACCATGCCTGGCTAATATATATATATATATATATACATATACATTTTTTTTTGTAGAGACAGGGTTTCATCATATGGCCCAGGCTAGTCTTGATCTCCTGAGCACAAGTGATCTACCTGCTTTGGTCTCCCAAAGTGCTGGGTTTACAGGCATGACCCACCACTCCTGGCCTCTTAATATTTTCTTATTAGCTAATTCTCTTTCTGCTGTTACCTTGTACATTGAATATATAATTTCAATGGTTCTTTTTTAATTTTAAAAATTTCTTTTTACTTCCTTTCCCTGAATGATCCTTTAAAAAAATAGAATGTCTTTTATTGGTCATGTTTTGAGTCTCTTTTTTCTATTTATTTAAAACTTGAACATTATTTTAACATATTAGGTAATTACAATACCTAAGGTCCTTGAGGGTGTGGTTCTAATGACTAGTGACTCTCACTGGTGATGACTTGATTAACTATATGTTTAGTGACTCTCACTAGTGATGACTTGATTAACTATATCTTTTATAATTTTGAATTGTAAACTCATATTTGACTAGATTTATCTGTAAGATTTTTAAGAAGTGTGTTTGAGGATTCATTCCTCCAAACAAATTTGCTTTTCTTATTCTAGGTAACCTTGGATACTACTAACCCAAGATCACTTTAAGTTTTGCTGTTTCTCAGACAAAGCTAGTAGTTTAAGTTTAATCAAACTCATAGATGGCAGTCCCATTGTTAAAATCTATCAAAGAATGCTTTCATTTTGTTTTTCCTCTCCTAGAGACTAAACTGAGAGAGAAAATTTTTTCAGATATCTCTTGGCCACACTTATGCTTTCTTGTCCACAAACTGACTACATGGGTAGCCTTTTATAGTTTCTATCTTTCTGGGGGGAACCTTGGTTTCAAGTCTTCATACTGTACAGACTCAAACCCTTATTTTCTGTTTCCTCTATACTGATTATAATACAAGGCTGTAGATTACTATGTTTGATAACTGTCCTTACAATTCTAACGCTTTTGTCCCTGTTCATTTTGGACTTCATTTTATATAAGTTCAGCTATGCATTCAAAATAATATTTACTAGAATTTTCCCAATATTTGAAAATTATTTTTGGTCTGAAAGTTTTAAGAGTAACTTAGTCTGCCATATTGTTCAGAAATTAATATATTTTCTAAATTATTTTCTTAACAATGAAAACAATGTACTTTTATTATCAATAAAACAATATTTTTAGTTTTTAAATATTCTTGATGAATTTAATCCACTTTTTCCTGAAGCCATCTTTTTGATCCCTATAATTTCTCCTTCTCACTTGCACTGATTTCTTCCTAGCCCTTCGAATTTCTGTTGCTAGGTTAGGTATATGTTTCTGATTTTTCTCATTAATTACTTTTTTTTCTTTTTTCAGGTATATTAATTCATATAATTATTTTTAAAGAGTATTTGAATGGTATGCTTTCTGAATTTGGCATTTCTGAATGTGTCATCATTTATCTTTGTCATTGAGTGATGGCTTACTGGCTAAAGAATTAAAGTTATTTTCTTTACCATTTATTACATGGTGCCAATGTATTAGTCATTCTTGCATTGCTATAAAGAAATACCTGAGACTGGGTAATTTATGAAGAAAAGAGGTTTAATCGGCTCATGGTTCTGCAGGCTGTAAAAGAAGCATAGCTGCTTCTGGGGAAGCCTCAGGAAACTTTCAATCTTGGTGGAAAGTGAAGGGGAAGCAGGCACATCTTACATGACCCGAGCAGGAGGATGGTGCTAAACCACTAGAAATCACCCCCTTGATCCAATCACCTCCTGCCAGGCCCTACCTCCAGAACTGAGGCTTACATTTTAACATGAGATTTGAGCGGGGACATAGGTCCAAACTATATCACCCAATATAACCTTAATATGAAAACCAGTAAACCTAGTGACACAAATACCTAGAACGATTTTGCTTATAAATAAGGATGTAGTTTCTAAACAAAAGGAACACTAGTAATGCATTAAAACAATGATTACAAATGATTTGGGAAATAATTGTCATTAAAATCTATTGAATAATTATACTATAATGAAAAGGAAAAAAAATCATGTAATATCAATAATAATAAGAACTAATAACTATTAAGCAATTATTATGTGCCAGATACTGTTTTAATTTCTTTACCTGTATCAGCTCATTCAGTACATGAACACTATGAGGAGATGTTATTATTATGCTCATTTTATACATGAAGAAATGAACAAAAATTGTAACTTGAAAAAATCACATAATTCAGTGAAAGAATAAAGATTCAAACCCAGGTAGTCTAGATTTAGAGTATATGTTATATTACATTTTGGCATTAATAGATAGTAAATTTATTCTATACATTTTTGTCACCATTCCTAATAAAATATTAGGTAATCAGGAAGGAGGGAACTACTTATTCTAAGAGAAATAATTTACCTGACTGTAGAGTTAAAGCAAAATAAATGGAATCTATGAGAGATGAGGGACATACAAATTGGATCAATTTTTATTGTATTTTTGTGACTGTTTTCTCAATTTTCCCTTGCAGAACTTATATCAATTTTTTTATAAATTAACAAAGAAAAATGATTTGAATTCTCTATGTTAACAGAAGTAACTTTTTGATACTTCCTAAGGATGAACATTATCTTGTTTAAGGATTTAAATAATAAGCTATTTTATCTAGCTATTTATTCAAAATTTTATTTTATGAAACATTTAATGAAATGATTAAGGATTTTTTTCTAGTAAGTGACCGAATTAGTATACCTTGAGATCTTAAATATCAATGTGTGATAGAAGTTACATAGTGAAAGCAAAGGGCAAATGAATTGTAGTGATGAAACAAGATTCTTTGACATACACTTAAGTAGAAGAGTTCTCATTCTTTAGTTTGCAATGTTATTGGTAAGCTGGTCAATGTGAAGACTTGACATTTCATGTCATATTTAGAAAATCATCTGTATAGCCTTAAGGACTTAGGTATCTTGATTCATAAAATAGTAATGATGAGTACTTGTTATCTGTGGAGATTTTTGGCTGCAATATTTCTTTGAAAGCAGAATATAAATGTTTGTTGACTATTTCATTAAAGAAATATCAGGTAAGAGTTTATTACATGAATATAGCTAAGATTACAAATGAAGGCACAGTGAAGGTAAAATTGGTACTTTCAGAGCAAAGATTAACCTATTTCTGACAACTCTGGTAAATGCTTATAGGAATGAAGTTTTAATTTCACAAAGCTGTCCGCTAGCTAAAGGCATTACATTCAGATTGAATTCTGGAAGTATCTTGTCTGAGAGAGGAAAACGGAAGCCTCACTTGATTTCCCCTCTTATAATCTGCAAATCAGAAGGCATTTTCTGTAACATTTTGCAAAGGTGCTTTTTACATACACATTATAACTGACTACTAGATATCATCAGTGTCATTTGCATAGACATAGTGATTTTATATTGGAAGACTAATTGTTAATAATAGTTCCAATTTTTAAGAATTAGCTTTAAATCTGGAGAATGTCTCTGTTTCTCAGTTTTCTCAACTATTGGACAGGAGTATTGCCTATCTCACAAGCTTCTTGTAAGAATTTAAAAAGGTAATGTGTAATAGGTACTGAGAACATTGTCTGAAACATCAGAAATATTCAACAAATATTGGAGGTTATTACCTATCTTTGAATATCTCTACCTTAAAACTCATAGTAACAGGCAAGTTTTCTTGCAACGAGAAATAAAACTACATCTGGGTTTTCAAACAAACAAGAAGAAATATTGCTTATAAGTATATTTTCTATAGCAGCTTGCAGATAGCAAGAGCTGTTATGGTGCTCATACTTAAGGTCTGTGCTTGTTTCAAAGAAAGCTCGCCATGTGTTAGGAGCTTGGCAGACGACTTGGTTCTGATTCCTTTTATGTCCACTCTCATTTTTCTTCTAAAATGCAGAAGCAGCAAAGCATCAATTTCTCTCTTTTCCCTCTCTCCCTCTCTCTCTCATAAACACACACACACACAAACCTATTCCCTTCTCCTTCAAAACACACACACACACACACACACACACACACATGCACGCATTTACACTAGTTTCATTTTATTTATTTTTTAATTCCCAAAGGATTCATGGAGCAGGCTGTGTGCAGCTGCCGTACTTTCCACTGGTTAAATTGGCAGTTACCTACTGTGTGGAGTTGCTAGGAGAAGGTGAATAAGCATGATTACAGCATCAGTTGATGTACATATTTTTGCAGTAACAACCTGTGGAGCTGTGTTCTTCTGTATGGCTCTATATGTTATTTTTCTCTTTGTTATCATTAATATTTGTTGCAGTTATTGTTAGATCATGATACATTTTTAAGTGTTAGTTTCAGATCAATTTAGAGACAAAAACCTTGGCATTTAAACAGGCACTTTTTTTTCTCAGGGTGGTGCTGCTGATACTGGCTCCTACCATCTGTTTCCTTATTACATCCTGCCCTCGTTCTGTTGGTAGAGAGAAATTCAGCTTCTTCTGGAGCGCGAAAGTCATTCACGTTTCTCTTGTGCATAATAGAGCTCGTAAACTGTAGGAATTCTGATGTGCTTCAGTGCACAGAACAGTAACAGATGAGCTGCTTTTGGGGAGAGCTTGAGTACTCAGTCGGTCAGTAGTACAGTAGCAGGCTCACATGTACGGATTGTTCTTGTGAGGTCAGAGCATCTGTTTATACTGCTGTCTGCTTAGAGGGGTGGTGAGGTGGTGAGCAGTGGATATATGCCTGTCAAAGTCAATAGCAAATCTGGCAGAGTCTTCCCTCAGCTTTGTACATCAGCACTGTTTTAATAGATAAGAGAGGCTACTGTATAAGTGTGTAAGATTTGTAATGGACTGAGGAATGCTTGTTCTAGCTGCTGAAACTGACTGTAACTGTATTGTCTTAGGAGCATCATCATGGGCTCTAGTGCCACAGAAATTGAAGAATTGGAAAACACCACTTTTAAGTATCTTACAGGAGAACAGACTGAAAAAATGTGGCAGCGCCTGAAAGGAATGTGAGTATGCTCTTTGCTTTTTATTTCCCCCTGAAAGATTTGACTATTAACGTGACTAATTGTTGGTGCCATCCGCCTTTGTGGACTAGTTTGCTTTAGAAAGATTTTCTCTTGAAAAATAAAATGTGCCTATCTCAGCTAACAACTTGTTGAAGGACGAATAGTGTTTTGTACTTGCACATTTTATTAAAGTAAGGTAACTTCTGGGGAAGTCACTTTACTGTCATACTACATGGTTTCTTTTATGCATTCTGCATGTGCTGTTTAGATATGTGGTTCAGATATGCAGAAAGGTAACTAAGAAAGCCATTTGCCAGGATACTGACTCAAATAAAATTTCCCTCAAGTAAGCAGAGAGAGAAATAAGACTGGTACTTCTTTCTCTGTGATTAGATTTGGAAAAGCAATGAGAGGATTAATATGAAAATAAATAATTATACTTTATTGTGCTTATTCTTTTTGCTTAAATGATATTTCTATAAGAAAAAATGCTTACATGGTAAAAATATTAACAGCATATCAAACTTATTGGAGAGTTTTGGCTTTACATTAACCGGTTCATGGTTCACTTCTCCTGAGAGTACAGAATAGTTCCATAGTACATAATAGCCCTTAGTAAAATGGGTCAAGAATTATGCATTTATGTCAAACATGGGATGTAATTACCTAAGTCAAACATTAATTGCAATGCTATTCACCTTGATATTTACACCCTTACATTTTTTTTTAGCTGTGTATGCTACTAGTTCCTGTTTAGTGTTTCAGCACCACACTGTTTATATGCTTTATCTTAATTGTCATAATTTAAAAATCAGATTTAACATTTGACTAAAAATGAGAAATTAGAATATGAATTTTACAGACTATTGTATTGCTTAGTATATTTGCAGATCTCAAATGAAAATATTAATATATTTGCTTTTCTATAATAACAGCTGAAAGAATACTACACTATGCAAAATAGAGATTTTCTATGATTTATATCTCTAATGCTGTGTCTTCACACTATTTTTAAAAATTCAGTACCTGAGTAAATTTGATGTCCCTGTTTGACTTTTTTTTAAAGAAAATTACATCAAACTTTGTTTAGAGGTAAAAATTCCTTCTAGTTTCCTCCATTTGAATGTATTTAATGATGTTTATGTATTTAAATATTGTTCTTTGTATATTTTCTTACTTCTTGAAGTAATACATGGCTTTACAGTGCACTAGTATAAGAGCACAATAATGCAAAAAACATATAGCAGAGAATAACTTTTGGAAAGGAAGCCATCTTTACATTATTTGGATGAACTAGAAATCTGTTTCCAAGATCCATTGAAGATTTAGAAATTACAGCTTTTTGGTGAGGTTGTTCTCTAGGGGAACAAGTAATCC
Organism: Colobus angolensis palliatus; assembly: GCF_000951035.1. Taxonomy (NCBI): domain Eukaryota; kingdom Metazoa; phylum Chordata; class Mammalia; order Primates; family Cercopithecidae; genus Colobus; species Colobus angolensis. The sequence goes on from NW_012117611.1 coordinate 1,785,693, forward strand.
TATCAAAGCAAATAACAGCTCTCAAAATTAATTAGCATAGATGCAAATTAAACATTAGCAGTCATCAGATGATTTGTGTTTTAACCCAATGAGTGGATGAACATCAGTACCGGGAAAATTATGTCTCTCATTACAACCTATTTTAGATTTTCTTCTCCTTAGAAGGATGTTTTACTTTTGTTTTGTTTGCATTTTTCTAGTTTCCTGTAGTTACTTGAATGTATAAAGATGTATGCTGGTGGATTTATGCATATGTCTTTAAGAAATGTGAAAAATGATGTTGTGTTTATTTAATACTTTAGGGCAAATTTATTGACTCACTGTATCAGTTGATCTCAAAGATCAATCTGTCATTTTATTTCAGAAAAGGGTGATAGAGTCATTCAACGGTAGATCTTCATGGATTGATAGAAGGATATATTAAAATATGTACATGCAAAATTAATTTTGAGTTGTGTTTACATAGAGCCACTAAATAATCATTAACCAAGTTTCTTTCTTTCTTTTGAAAATCATTATCTAAGTGACTAAAACGAATGCTTTTTCATTGAATAAAGAAGAAATTGCATTTTGTACTATCACTTCAACTTGTAGTGTTCAATGCTTAGAATTGTCAAAGCGAGAAACTCTAAATCTAAAATCTGCATGACTAATGACAACCAAATTGTTTAATTATGGTATTTTGTACAGTTTGCATTCAGAGGAGTGATGTGAGGGACTCCCTATTCCATTGCTGAAATTGTCTTGTCTATTTAAAATGAAATATTGATTCAAACAGAATTTTGGCTTATCAAAATTGCTAGTCCTAGAATTCTACACTTAAGTTTTGGCAATTAAAATCATGCTGCTCATTAAACCTATCAAACAGTTGTGTACCAGTTTTCTTATTTTTGCTAAAATAGACTCAAGACCTTTAGGTATTTGTTTAGAAAGTGATTTTTAAAATCTTTTACTTTACAAATACATTGACTTATTTTGGCATAATATACTGTTTTTAATCGAGCTTCCAGTATGTAAATTTTAAGGTTAAATAAAAATAGAGACAAAGGTGAAAGTAAAATAATGTTTATTCAATTACACCTTAAATATAGAAATCAGGAACCATTACAGGTAGACATTTAGAGAAAATATCTTATAGGGATTGTTATATAACATAACATTTTAGAGAGTCTTTTGAGTCCATGGAAATAATTTTTAAATTTTGGAACACATATGGAAAACTTTGGTAACTAAATTAAAATATTAATGCTTGTCTACCATTTTTGTTTTCTTTTATTGAGCTTCTTCTAAATTATCTTCATATAATATTTGACACACCATATAAAGTTATATGCCAAGAAATCTCTTTTTCTTTTGTGACAAGAAAGGTGAAACAGTTTCTTACTCCCATTCTGATGCAGACTTCTCTGCATTGGTCTATTAATTTTCTTCTTATATTTACAATCTTTTTATTTAGCTTTTTCCATATTCAAGCACTAATTTGTTACTCAGTACAATAATTTAATTCTACACAATAAGTCATCATCTATGATGGTGGAAATATAAGCAAATAACTATGGCATTAGGTCTTTCATAAATTAGATTTAAAAAGAATTATATACTTGGCCATAACTTATCAATTGTTTAGGGCTGGAAAACACTTCCTATTTCTTATGCCATCTCAACACCAAATGAAATTTCTGATTCAGAAGTTTCTTATGAATTTGGGACCTAGACTTCTTCCTACATACTAAGAAAACATAGCTATCGATAGTCTTTCAAATATTGTTAATTTCATTGATTCCCATGTGGAAAGTTGGTTTGAAGATTTTACAGTATTTCACCTATGCATTGTGTTTCTTTTCCATTTAAAAGATAAATGCCTTTTTGTGTCATGTACTGTTGCTTTTTTTCTCTAAACATACAGAGTTCCACAACTGTGGATTTTATTTAAAAAGTAAACATATTTAAAAAACACTGGTGTTGCTCTTTCCAGTTAGTGACATCGCTATAAGAATTCAGTCTAAGAGGTGACAGCATTTTCAGAAAACTGAAAATTAGCATTTTTCAGGTATAACATTCAGTGAAAATGATATAAAGCTATAGGGAAAAATCTAAAACAAAGTATTATCTTACTCAGGCATTTGACAGAAGAGAAGAAAGTATGAAGTGCCAGAAACCATAAACTACAGACAAAAATGTGATACTCACCACTTCGTAGTACTTATTGCCCCAGTTCCTTCAGTTTTTGTAAACATAGTACTAGAACCTATCACAATTTCAGTTAGAAGCTAACTTTATAGCTGATCACTAATTTTACATGTCTGGACACATACCTCCTTATCTCCCCCATGTTACAAATGTCCAGATATTAATTTTAAGACTTGGAATTGTGAATGCAATGCTTGAAAGACATTAAGTTAAGTTTTTCTCTGTGATTGGTAGGGTAGTGAATATGACTATCAATAGTGAAGTACAAAATGTTTGGAAACAAAAAGTGAAGGAGAGAAGAAGAATTAGATGGTAATCCTTTAATTCTAAGCAACTGTTATTGTTGAAGAGGGCAGTATGTTGTGTAGTTCTCAGATGGAGTTGTCCAGACCCTTATCACTAAGAGGATGTAGCAGAAATATACATTTAGAATAAAAATTAGCGTAAAAAAAGGAAGTGACAGGAGCTAATAGCATCATATTCTCAAATTGGAACCATACTTGAGGATGAAGTATTATAGATAAGACACAAATTTTATCCTTTTACTCTTCTGCTTAAACACCTTTAAATCTTTGCATCCTTCACAGGGTCACACTGCCTACCAACTTGATCTTTGGATTCTCCTCTGATGCCTGTCCTTCTGTGACACGCCTCCTATTCAGACCCAGGGTCACCCAAAAGAAATACTGCTTACCACTCCTCTGCCTTTGCTCATTTTGTTCTATCTTCTGGAGACAATTATTCCTTCATTTTCGTCTTTCAGCCAGAGTTGCTCTTGTTCTATATGAAGCTTTTGGAGTTGTGTGGGGAAGTTTCTGGTGGTTGCAGTGATGGCAAGGTGTTTCTGTATTTAGTGGGCAGCAGGGTCCTGGTAAGGCTAAATACCCTACAGACCTCAGGGCATTTCCTTATCAGGAGGAGTTATCCCACTCAAAATTCTGGTTCATATCCTATTAAAAAATGCACAAAGATTGCTGCTTAAATTTCACTTGCAAAGGAAATTCTTCCTGACCTTCCAGACTAGATTAGCTTTTTATTTTCAGCTCATAAATAACCTGAATTTCTCTTCTCATAACAAAATCCACCTTTCATACTCAGCCACAGCTTTTGAGTGCAAGAGCTATGCTTACTTCATTGGATTTGCTCTTGGATTCCAGCACATGGCACAGTACTTAGCACATAGAAGACAGTGCAAATAATATTTTAAATCAATGAATGAATAAAATTCTGAATCTTATATTGGCTTTAACTAGAAAATTAGATCAGCCAGGCTGCCAAAATAGGGACTAAAACCAGGTGGGAGGATTGGAGATAGATTCACTGCTGGAATAAAGATGGAGAAGATGGAAGGATGTTTGCTTTATCATCTTTATCATCATATTGTTAGAATTGTGCAGATATAACATGTTTGTATTCTTACTCCCCACCAGTGTTCTTAAAAACATAAGTATCTTAAGTAGTTACGCAGCTAGTATCTGATAGAACATGGGTTTAAACATAGATCTACCTAGCTCTGACATTGTATTTAAAAAAAAAAAGATGACAGTCTCAGAATGCTTACCCAAAAAAGATGACAAAAAAAGATGACAGTCTCAGAATGCTTACCCAAAAGACACCAGAAAAGGCTCTACAATGGTGCTCCTTAAAATTGAATTCCCAGGCTTGGGGTAGGCAGACTTATCACCCTCCAGAAATGTCCATGTCCTAATCCCCTGAACCAAAGGATATGTTACTTTATTTGAAAAGGAGAATTAAAGGAGCAGATGGAGTTAAAATTGCTAATCATCTGACTTTAAAATAGGGATAGTAGCCTGGATTATCCAGGTGAGCCTAATGTAATCACAAAGATTCATTTCCTTCCTTCCTTCCTTCCTTCCGTCTTTCTTTTTCAGACAGGATCTCACTCTGGTGCAGTGGAGTGATCTCCACTCACTGCAGCCTTGACCTCCCAGGCTCAGATGATCCTCCCACTTCAGCCTCCCAGGTAGCAAGAACTACAGGCATGTGCCACCACACCTGGCTAATTTTTTATACTTCTAGTAGAGATGGGTTTTTGCAATGTTTCCCAGGCTGGTCTTGAATGCCTGGGCTCAAGTGATCCGCTGACCTCAGCCTCCCATGCCTGACCAATCACAAGGGCTTGAAAAGTGGAAGAGAAAGGCAGGACTGAGTGACAAGGACTTAACTCATCTGTGCTACTATTGAAGATGGTGGAAGTGGGCTATGAGCCAAGGACAACCTCTAGAAACCTGAAAAAATGATAAAACAGATTCTACCTAGAGCTTCTGTAAAGAATGCAGTCCTGCTGATACTAGAACTCAGTGAAATTTGCACCAGATTTCTGAGCTACAGAACTAAAAATAATTCATTTATTTCAAGCCACTGAGTTTGTGGTAAATTTGTTACAGTAGCAATAAAAATCTAATACATGCTTTCTATACCAGAAGAACACATCAACATGACCATTCCTAGCCCCTCCCAACACACACACACACACACACACACACACACACACGATCCCTAGTGGTGAAGCCCTGCCTTACTCTATGGTACATTGGATTCAGATACTCTTTATTCTTAGCCTTTAAACAACTCACTGTACCTCCATCTAACCCTGACTTACCAGTTTCCTCACCAAACTCTGAGATGGAGGGTATTCACTGGATTCGTTTCAAATGTCAAAAGAGAATGCAATCTTTCTTGGAAATTGTTGATAAGTCTGTACGTTGTTCATTATGTGACTGTTTTGATGGATTAATCAGGAAATCAGTTTTTAAAAATCTGTCTTTTAATCATAATCATAATTTGTTTTGAAGAAAACTACTTCATCAAAACCCATTTTGATGTGTAGACATAGTCTTTTTTTTTTTTTTTTTGAGGCAGAGTCTTGCTCTGTCGCCCCGACTGGAGTGCAGTGGCCGGATCTCAGCTCACTGCAAGCTCCGCCTCCCGGGTTTAGGCCATTCTCGTGCCTCAGCCTCCCGAGTAGCTGGGACTACAGGCGCCCGCCACCTCGCCCGGCTAGTTTTTGTATTTTTAGTAGAGACGGGGTTTCACCGTGTTAGCCAGGATGGTCTCGATCTCCTGACCTCGTGATCCGCCCACCTCGGCCTCCCAAAGTGCTGGGATTACAGGCTTGAGCCACTGCACCCGGCCAGACATAGTCTTAATAGTCAGTCCTACATAGCATTATGTTATAGTTAATAGAATTAACATTATTAAGGTGGAATACCTTACAGATTAGGTGGCTTAGAAATTGAACTCTAGAGTTAATCAGATATTTTCTAATACTAACAATACTACTGCTTTTTAGCTAAGTGTCCATGGAAAAGTTATTAATTTATCTAAACTTCACTTTTCTTATTTGTAAAATCCATTAATTGAATTGATCATTCATTCACTCATTCAACAAATATACTCTGACTGTATACTGTGTCAGGTACAATGTTAGACACAGAAGCTTTTGTTCCTGTAGAGGAGACAAACAACAAAAAGTGAATTATGAAAAGCAAGTTAATATGGAGTAAGAAGTGACCAGAAGAAAATGCACCAGGTGATGTGATCAAATTATTTGGGGAAGGTATTTTGGATATTCAGGGATGACTTCTTTTAGGTTATTTTTCAGCTGAGACATGGACAAAACTGATATCTGCCTCATAAGATGCTCGGGTGAGAGGAATTGCTAATGAATGATACCCCTAATTCCTGCCCAAGTTCAGAATTAAGTGAGAGATAGGTTTAGGAGTCCCATAGAGGAACATCAAAATATCAGCTTTATTGCAGATTAAACTTGCATGGAAGAACATGTTTGGGTGTGCAGCTAAATAAACCAGAATTCCTTTGAATCCAACTTAACCTTCAAAACTACAGAACTATAGAACAAAATAAACTTTCTGTTGATTCTGTTGATAGTCTCTTTTGCTGTGCAGAAGCTCTTTAGTTTAATTAGGTTCCACTTGTCTATTAGTGTTTTTGTTGCAATTGCTTTTGGAGTCTTCCTCATGAAATCTTTGCAGGGTCTATTTCCAGAGTGGTATTTTCTAGGTTTTCTTCTAGGGATTTTATAGTTTAGGCTTTACATTTAACTCTTTAATCCATCTCGAGTTGATTTTTGTATATGGTGAAAAGAAGGGGTCCAGTTTAAATATTCTGCATATGACTAGCCAGTTATCTCAGCATCGTTTATTGAATAGGGGGTGCTTTCCTCATTGTTTGTTATCATTGACTTTGTTGGAGATCAGATGGTTATAACTTTATTTTGGGGTTCTTTATTCTGTTCCGTGGGTCCATGTGTCCGTTTTTGTACCAGTGCCATGCTGTTTGTACCATAGTTTGAAGCTGGGTAGTGTGCTGCCTCTGGCTTTGTTCTTCCCGCTTAGGATTGCTTTGACTATTCATGCTCTTTTTTGATTCCATATAAATTTTAAACTAGTATTTTCCAATTATGTGAAAAATTTCATTGGTAGTTTGATAGAAATAACATTGAATCTGTAAATTGCTTTCAGCAGTATGGACATTTTAACAATGTTGATTCTTCCTACCCATGGGCATGGAATGTTTTTCCATTTATTTGTGTCATCTCTGATTTCTTTAAGCAGTGTTTTGTAATTCTTGTTGTAGAGATCTTTTACTTCCCTGATTAGTAGTATTTCTAGGTATTTTATTCTTTCTGTGGCTATTGTGAATGGGATTGCATCTCTGATTTGGCTCTCAGCTTGGATGTTACTGGTGTATAGAAATGCTGTGGGGTGCTGCAGTCTTACACTATTATTGTGTGGTTATCTAAATCTTTTGTAGGTCTCTAAGCACTTGTTTTATGAATCTGGATGCTCCAGTGTTGGGTGCACATATTTAGAAAAGTTAAGTCTTCTTGTTGAATCAAAACATTTATCATTATGCAATGCCCTTCTTCGTCCTTTTTCATCATTGTTGGCTTAATTTCTGTGTTGTCTGAATTAGGAATAGCAATCTCTGTTCTTTTTGTTTTCTGTTTGCTTGATAGATCTTACTCCATCCCTTTACTTTGAACCTATGGTTATCATCACATGTGAGATGAGTCTCTTGAAGACAGCATATGGGTTGGGCCTTGCTTCTTTATCCAACTTGTCACTTTGTGCTTTTCAAGTCAGGTGTTTAGCCTGTGTACATCCAAGGTTAACATTGATATGTGCAGATTTGATCCTGACATATTGTTAGCTGGTTGTTACATAGACTTGATTGTGCACATGCTTTATAGTGTCAAAGGTCTATGTACTTAAGTGTGGTTTTGTGGTGGCTGGTAACAGTTTTTTGTTTCTATGTGTAGCACTCCCTTAAGGACCTCTTGTAAAGCAGGTATGGTGGTAACAAATTCTCTTAGCATTTGCTTGTCTGAAAAGGATTTTAGTTTTCCTTGTTTTATGAAGCTTAGTTTGGCTGGATATGAAATTCTTGGTTGGAATTTTTTTCTGTAAGGATGCTGAATATAGGCCCCCAATCTCTTCTGGCTTGTAGGGTTTTTGCTGAAAAGTTTGCGATAAGCCTAAAGGAGTTCTTTTTGTAGGCAGCCTGCCCTGCTCTCTAGCTGCCTTTAATATTTTTTCTTTCACATTGATCTTTGAGAATCTGATGACTATGTGTCTTAGGGATGGTCATCTCGTATAGTATCTCACAGGGTTTTCTGATTTCCTGAATTTGATTGTCAACCTCTCTAGTGAGGTTGGGAAAAATTTTGTGAGCAATATTCTCAAATATGTTTTCCAAGTTGCTTGCTCTCTCTTCCTCTCTTTCAGGGATGCCATTGAGTTATGGGTTTGGTTTCTAAATAATCTCATATTTCTCAGAGATTTTGTTCATTTTAAAATTGTTTTTTCATTATTTTAGTTTCACTGAGTTGATTCAAGGAATCAGACTTTGAGCTGTGAGATTCTTTCCTCAGCCTGGTCTATTCAGTTATTAATATTTGTGATCATATTATTATACTCGTGTAGTGAGTTTTTCAGCTCTATCAGAACAGTTTGGCTCTTTCTTAAAATGGCTATTTTGTCTCTCAGTTCTTGAATCATTTTAATAGATTTCTTAGATTCCTTGAATTGTGTTTCAAGTTCCTCTTGAATCTCAATAATTTTCCATGCTATCCAGATTCTGAACTCTGTGTGTGTCATTTCAACCATTTCTGGGTAGTTGTTATGGTAATTTGGAGGCAAAAGACACTAGATTTGTGAGTTTCCAGAGTTCTTGCATTGCTTTTTTCTTATCTGTGTAGACTGTTGTTCCTTTAATCTTTGAAGTTGCAGTCCTTTGGATGGGGCTTTTTGCTTTTATATTCTTTTATGCACTTGAGGGTTTGACTGTGGTATAAGTTGGGTTGAGTTGACTGGCTTTGTTTTTGGATTATTTCAGGGGGCCAAGTCTCAGCTCAGCACACCTGGGCTGCATGCTCTAACACTGGGGCCTGAGACCAGGCCCATGACTTTGTTTTATGGCCTGTTGACGTTAAGCACCTGCTACACTGGAGGGGCTGAGGTGTTCCCAGTTCACTGGCAACAACACTTTGATAGGGAGAAAGGTGCTGGAAAAAGCATTTTATTGAGGTTGTAGCAGTGGGGTTTGCATGTGCACATGTGCAATAGTGGTGGTAGGGTAGTAGTGAGGTAGTGGGTTCTGTGTGCACATTCACCAGTGACAATGGGATGGCAGCAGCAGTGGTGGGATCTGCCTGTGCACTGGTGGTGGGGGGGCAGTGAGGTCCACGCATGTATATTTTGGCAGCTGCAGGACACATTTGTGCACATGTGTTGGCAAGGTGGTAGGGGAAGCTGCAGGTAGGTGTGTACTGGTAGGAGCCCATCTACAGAAGCTCTATGATGGTCAGACAGAGTCTGCTGGTGAAGGAACTGTGGTAGTGGCCACTGAGAAGCACCCCAGTTCAGTATCTGTGGTTGCACTGCAAATGGGTGTGTCCAGGCAGGGACTCTGGGGAGAGGCTGGCAAACAGGGGGGCTCCCGGATCAGATTGGCTCTGTCTCATGGGGAGAATAGCCACGTTCTGTCTAGATTTGAGTCAACACAAGCCAGAGCCTGCTAGCAGAGCATGGCAAGCCTTGGGAGATGGGCATCCCTGGCTTTACTCCACTGTAGCTGTTCCCACACTGAACCCTCTGAGCTCTGTGCAGGCTTAAGTCCCACCCCTACCAACTCTCCAAGAAGCTCTCCCTGCCAGCTCAAAAGTCAGTATGTGTCAAGGGGTCTCCTGCAGCTAGGATTCTGGGGGTCTGTGGTGAGAGTGGGTCACTCTACCCCCTATTTTACTCACCCTGTCCCCAGGAGCTGCGCTGGGCCAGGAATGAGCCCTGGTGCTTGGCAATCCCATGCAGCATTTGCAGCCTCCTTTCTCTTCAGCTCAGGGTCTGTTTCCTCTGTCTACTCTCAATGCCCTTCTGAAGATCTGCTTGGAGTGTGCTTGTCATTTTGATGGGTTGGTCTCTTGGTGAGAGAAGGTTTTCCTGGCTACATCTAGTTGACCATCTTGGCTCTTTCCCCCTTGATTGATTTTTCAATTCCTCGATTTTCTTATCTGTAAATGGAAATAATATCATTACCTATCTCATAGGTGTTGAGAGAATTAATTAAATTAACACATAAATTATTTAGAAAAGTGTCCAGAATTCAAGAAATCCTAGCTTTTATTAATCATTATTATTGCTAATATTAAATGCAGAAACAGAATTCTATAATTTTTCATGTACTTTTCTTATCAGAATCAATGCACAGAGTAGGGTTGTCAAGATGCAGAAAGAAGACTTTCTCTTAGCTCAATGGAAGTATTCTCATTCCCCATGTTTCTCTTCACCAGAATCACTATACATAAGGATTTGTGTTTCCTTGGAGCAGGAGCTAGGGTATATAAGGAGAGAGAGCTGAGAAGAAGTGGGCTTTGAGAGTTTCACTGATAGAAGAATTGTCTTGATGGCATCTTTAAGTCAACATCTTGAGGTAGCCTTATGGTGGATTTTAGGTCTCTATAATCATGTATATCTCAGGGCTAGACTTATTTTCCTGAGTCACTCTGGCTTGAAAATTATTCTTTAGGCCTTTTCTTATTACAACCTGGGCCTGGTTCACAACAGACTTGACTTCTCGGTAATTGCTGTCATGTCCCATGTCCATCCCCTCGCTGATTCATTTTAGAAAATGCTGTATTTCCATTACATTACCAGATTTTGTCATTTAACATATTTTAATTAGCTAGTCAAATGTAATATGTGAGCAAGTTTGATTATCATCTGGCAAAGGACTATGCTATAGGCCTTTTGGATATGAAAGAAACTCTTAATTAACATTATTAAACAGATGATAGCGTTAAAGGCTCATGAGAATCATACTACTCCACATATCCAGTCTGAGCAAGTTTTAGGCATGAATGACTATAGTTAAGGAAGGCATAACAATGATAAAAGCTCATTAGAGGCGTATATGTGAAACATTATGACTCTTTTGGTTTCTCCTTTCAGCTACACTTTCTTGAAGCCTTTTAAAAAGATCAAATTTTATTTTATTTATTATAAAATATTTAAAAGCATGGACTTGTACTAAATAGGCCCAGAAAAAGCTCAGTCATGCAGATAATTTTTTGTAGGCAAATTTTTGAAATTTATAGTTATTCAAATAAGTTTATAATGAGTCATGGAAAAAAAATAGTAAAATCTCTAGGCATCAGAGTCTCCAGGAGAAGAAACCTGAGGTCAACATTAACTAAACTCTGCATAAGTATGGATGTTCAAGGGATTCTTGTAAAACAAGTTGTAGATAATTTAAAAGAAAATAAAAATGAACTTATTAGAAAAACAATAATATACTAATTCTGGTCCATTTAAAACTGGACTTTCTAAGGGTTGGTTCAAAATAAACTGTATTTGGACCAAGATAAGAAAAAGCTGAACAACTTTGGTATCAACCACATTTCTGGTTACCTTAAATTATTTAAAAATCACCTCAAAATTGAATCATAGTAGTAATCATACTTTATAATTGTTTTCTGCCTGATACTTTCTGAAAGATTTTACTTTTATCTGTATGGATCAGCACAATTATCTCCAGTCTTTCTGATGAGAAAATTGAGCCTCCAAGATATTAAGCCACTTGGCCACTATTTCACAGTTAGTAAGGGGAGGGCCAGATTCTGAGGCCCATACTTATTCCATTGAACACTGACTTAGATAATTCTACTTAATACTCAAGGCTCTGTATAAAACCTGACATTTCAGGAATTAAAAGCTGTTCTCTTGTTTTGATTTTTTCCACAGTCCTGCCATCTGTTTGTCTAGTTTTGCGTACTCAAAGCTGAATACCAAAGGGAGTTATCCTGTGGCATATGGTTTAGATGTCAGAAACTCCCCAATTTTGTTTCTCTGCTGTAGGACATGTGCTACCATTACCTTTTAAATTAATTTATTTAAACGATGATTCTAGCTAATATCTATAAGAGAATTTGATGTCTTCTAAACTCTTTTACCTCCTTAGAGCTTGGACTTTTGCAAAATTACTGTAACTTGTTTGGCCTTTGGTACCCCCAACCAACCAAGAAAACCCTGCACAATAATGTCTGGGTGCCCATTTCAGAAGATTTTTTTTTAACCAATGAAAATAAATTCAATAATTCTAACCATCAAAACTAGGTATTTCATTTTTGCTTGAGCTACTACTCTATTCTTGTTCTAACAAAACTTAAGCACATAAGAGTGCTCTTCCCTGAAGTAAAATGAGTAGTCTTTCTTATGTTTATTTCCGAAAAATCATCTTAATATACTTTATTCTGCCTTACTTCCCAAACAGAACTTAAACTACACAGTATTTTTCTCAAGCATTCTTAGATTGCACTTAGAGATGGCTAGTATGTGGGTTAAGGGGTTCCTTTCTAACTTTTAGAACTTGAAAAATTTCCAATACTTCCCACTGGTTGCAGTATGAACAAGCATCTTTATGTGTGGCCGTTTGATACTTCATTTCTTAGCAAATCTCTGCTTCAATATCTTGAGTTTTCCCAAGATATTATTTACTTATTTTCTGGAAATTCTGTCATGTTGTTGTTTACTGTTGCAGTAATGGCCCAATTTATTCATGACTTCCTGCATCCATTCTCTCTCATACTTACTCTTGGCCATACACCTTGTTTTAGCCAGTGGGGCCTTACCAAATGTGACACAATCAAAGGCTTAGAAAGGGCTTATGCACTGGAGTTTATGCTCTCTGGAACCCTCAAACTGGCATGTGGAGAAGCCTGGTGAGACCTATTGGAGGATGGGCATGTGGGGCAGATATAAACCACTCCAGCTGAGGCCCCTCTAAACCAAACAGTTAAACACCAGACATGTGAGTGAGGACTACCCAACTTTCTCAAAATTGTTAGAAAACAATACATGTTTGTTGTTGTTGGCCACTAAGTTGTTGGTGTTTTGTTGCACAACAAAAGCTAGTTGATAGGCACCCACAATCATCTCTTAGCCGCTGAATTTTTCACATCATTCTCTCTGGTTTCTAAAGGTTTTTTTTTTCTTTTTGGTTTTTTTTTTTTCTGCCTATCACTCTGCTTACTACTTTCTCATCATCTGCTATCGTTTATTTCTTTGAACTAATCACCAATTAGTAAATATTTTAGAGTTTACAAAAATAAACATTGAGGTCTCTCTTTTTAGAAAGACAGTCCAATAAAATTCATCTACATATTATTTTCACCAGCAAAGCTATCAATGACATGTGTCCATATACAATATTTCTTCCAGAACATGCTCCTTCAGCAGCTGTGTACTGAACTCGTATGGCTCTTCGATTTCTGTGAACAAATGTAATTTCCCACCAAATAGAAGAGAAACATAGATTAAAGCCGGGAAACTGCATAGTTGCATAAAAGAAGATGGTTCATATCCTGTTACCCTGGCAACAGCACTGGAAAGGCCAGGGCTCCCCACACATCCTGTTGCCCTGACAACAGGTCATACAGGGCATGGGAAGGCCCAGTTCCCAGTCTTCTAGGCCCCTTCTTTGCAACCACAAAGACAAAGAAGAAAGTGGTGTTGCATCTTGTTCCTCCCCACCTGCATATTTTGTCTGTTATCTAAACCATTCCAGTATAATATTATCTTTCCAGATGTAAGAGGAGAGCAGGAAATAATGACTTCAGTTTTTACATTAGTAAGTTCTGAAACATATGCTAATTTTTTATTAGTTCAAAGGAGTAAATGATAAGGAGAGAGAGAGAGAGAAAGAGAGAGAGAGAGAGAGATTGAGAATCAAAGTAGTAATGAGAATAAATTGTGGAAACCAGAGAAGCATTAATATTATAAGAACAGTTTAGCAACTGAGAGCTGATTTGGGGTATGTGTCCATTAGCCACACTGGTTAGCCTTTAAAATTTTTAGGGAGTCATCACAAGGAGTCACATCTATAAAATGGCTGTTTATTTGGTTGCCTATGTTTTGCAAGCAGACAATGTATAACTAAACATTAGAAAATGGTGTTATGCTATACAAGTTTTCATTAACTGAATCCCCAATTCTATACAAAATTTTTCCTTTTTCATTCTTATTCAACCTTTTCTTTCGTCATTAACCTTTTCTTTCCACGTAGAGTTCGTAAGAAAGCAATTTGGTCAAATTCTTTTTTTCTCCTCTCTTTCTCTTTGTTCCCTAGGCAATAGGTTTGATTATAAGGAAGAAATACCATTTTGTCTTTATTACTTATATCTTATTTTAAAATAGTTGACTTGGCTGGGCGCAGTGACTCATGCCTGTAATCCTAGCACATTGGGAGATTAAGGTGGGCAGATTGTTTGAGCTCGGGAGTTCGAGGCCAGCCTGGGGAACATGCCGAAAGTACAAAAATCAGCTGCATATGGTGGCGCAGGCCTGTAGTCCCAGCTAATCAGGAGACCGAGGTGGGAGGATGGCTTGAGCCCAGGAGGTGGAGGTTGCATTGAGCCAAGATTGAGCCACTGCACTCCAGCCTGGGTGACAGATCCAGACCCTGACTAAAAATTAAATAAATAAATAAAATAGTAGTAAGTTCAAAACTGACAAATACCATTAATTCTTCTCCTTCTAAACTTCATTAATTGTTCTGTGAATTAAGATAATATTTTAGTTGACTTCTCTGGTTTAAAAGGTAGAGTAACAACTGTAAGTTCTGCACTAAACTAGAAGTCTTACTTAATGAAAATGGAAATGTTGGCAAAGTCTTCTTTTAGAAAACAGGGAAAGGGATTTGTGAAGAAAATATTTTAAATTTAAATTGGATATGAAAGAAGTATAGATGAGTGAAGAGAAAGTATCTTTGGGAGAATGTAATCATGTGAAAGTTGAATTTCTGAAACATCAAGTGGAAAAGTTGAGCCCTAATCCAAATATCATTAGGAGGCTGGGTGCAGTGCCTCACGCATGTAATCCCAGCACTCTGGGAAGCTGAGGTGGATGGATTGCTTGAGCCCAGAAGTTTGAGACCAGCTTGGGCAATTTGGCAGAACCCTGTCTCTACAAAAATAGTAAATATTAGCTGGGCGTGCTGGCACGTGCCTCTAGTCCCAGCTACTTAGGAGGCTCAGGTGGGAGGATAGCTCAAACCTGGGAGGTTGGGGCTTCAGTGAGTCATAATGGAGAGACTGCCCTCCAGCCTGAGTGACAGAGTGAGACCATGTCTCAAAACAATAGCAATAACAACAAAACAGCAACAAAGAACCCAGAATATTATGAGGGCCATTAATGTCAGAGAAATACTCATGATTATCTGAGACTACATTAGGCAACCCTTCTAAGTACTCTAAGTGCACTTCATGTTTCACTGTTATTGTTCATTTAATTGTTGCCTTCTAGGTAACCCTTTATCATCCCTTTGAGGTAACAAGAGGGAAGAAGTAGAATCCTTCTGCTCATTAATGTATCCTCCCTCAGTGCTTAGCATAGCACATGGTATAAAGTACGAACTTCAAAATGGTGTAATATAACAAAGAATGGTAATCAGGCAGTGTGTCACAACATTACAATGGAATAATACAGCCAGTAAAAGCCATAGTTGTTCAACATCAGTGTTAGTTCAGGCTGGAAGGTCGTGAAGGTTTTATGGAGGATTTTTGAGCACTTTTGTAAAAAGGAAGACAGAAAAGAATTACCAGAAAAACCTTACCGGTAGAAATTATTGGGGATGTTATTATATCACAGACAAAAACAAACAAAACACAACAAAAATGAAAACCAAACATTGTGTAATGGAACTTAAGAGTCTTCGGAGGATTGTTGTGAGGGATAAAGTAATACAATCAAAGTGCCCAGGTCCTGTGTCTGGCTCAGAATAAGCATCTACAAATGAAAGCTCTTACTGTAAATTACTTATTTGGCATATTTATGTGGGAAACAATGTGTTTGTTTTTGCCCATTCCTCTGCCAAGTGTAAGATTGAGGTAAAATTTGACTCTAGGTAACTATATAGTGGGTAGGAGGCAGAAGAGATTTAAACACTGACTGAATTAATGAATTTCTTATACTCCAAGGCTCTAATTTTCTAAGTTCTCCACCATGCATATACCAGGAAAACTGAAATTTCTGTTTCAGGATGTAGCTGAATAATTAGGATTATGTTGACAGTATCTTTCAGTGATTAACGAATGTTCTGGCCTCATGTGGCCTTGTAGTCTGGAAAATTCTTGGTGAGTGGAGACGGCTGTGTGTCCTGTGAGAGAAAATTGCCTGCTAAAGTTTCCCAGTTGTAGTGACTCAGACAGGGGGAGATAAGCTGACTGAATTTGGAGGCAATCAGGCTAAATACTTTAGAATTGGCTTCCAGGCTACAACGTGTTGTTCGCTACTGAGTTGAAGACTAAATAATCTTCTCTTCACATGGGTCCTTAAAAAGAAACTTATAAAGCAAGATAATCTTGAAATTTTTCAATGTAATTGGACAATTTTAGCATTTCTCAAGTTTCATTTTTACCAGACATTCAAGTCCAAGGTGTGTGATGAAGCTTGGACAATAGTCACTATTTTGAAACTGTCGCTTAATTTTTGTTCTCAGACTTTATCCTATTATGTGAACCAAATTTCAGTTAGGGATAAATACTCGTAAAATGTTTATGAGAAGATGCCTCTCTCTAAAAGTTAACTCATCTATCCAAAAGGAGATCATATATGCTTAATCATATGTGCTTAATAACTGAGAGTGTTCCAAAATGAAATTCACAGCCAAAATAATAATACCCAGTTTAAGAGATTAAAATATTCCCAGCATTAGTCCCTAAATGACTTTATTATACATACTTTCCAATTATTTTACATGAGGCAATAATTTTTAAAACTCCTTACTGCAAATTGTATCTTTACTAAATAAAAAATGATAAAATACTAAAAATGATTTCTCGTTTATCTCCATTCTTATGTTCTTAAAATTCCTAATTCTATGCTAAATTTGCATAATATACACTTTCTGTAATTAGATAATTTGGTTGTATCTACCAATATTACCTGGGAAACAAGAAATCACATGGAATCACTTTAGAGCACCTTGGAATTAGAAACATATTGCTAAGTAATCTCAAATTCCTTAGAAAGAGAAATTAAGCTCACAATAAAAGCAAAGAATTAAAAGAAAAGGCTGCCCTTGATGAATTCAGATTGCTTTGTTAAGTGTATGTCTTGTGGGTATAGCAGTAAACACTAATGTATACAGTGTGAGTCACACTATGGTAATCTTAGCCACTGATTAGAACTAGCTTAAGAATGAGAGTCATTCAGAAAAAAAAGAAAGCTATAGCCAAATCCATCAGACTATACTGATACTTTTAAAAACACTGAGATACTTTGGAAGGTAGGGCTAATATTCTTTTATCAACTCAACTCTTTTGACTTATTAATACAACTTAATTATTTTTTCATTCTACAAATATTCATTCATTTGCACATGGAGAGTTCCAGCATTACTCTAGGAACCAGGAACATAACAATAAACAGTCCAGATACAATCCCTACCTTCCTGAAGTGTATATTTTGATGGTGGGGTTGTATAATAAACAGGCAAAAGAATATAATGTAATTTTAATAAAACAGGGTACAGCAACAAACTCCTGGGAGTTTCAAAAGTCTGTATTTTAGACCAGAGTGATCAGGAAAGAGCTTCTCGTGATGGTGACTTGTGAAGAGAGACCTTAATGAAGTGAATAGTGAGTGACACCAAGGCCTGAAGCATTGGCCTTGGTATGCAGAGGGAAGCAAGGGCACACACCCCAAGCAGGGTGCGCTTGGCCTGTTTGAGGAAAACCGGTAAGAGCAGAAGGGCTGGAGCACAAGTTGGAGAAAGAGTGGAAGAACTCAATGTGGAGAGATGGGCAGAAGTCAGATGACCCAAGACCCAGCAAGCCTTGATAAGAAGTCAAGATTTTATTTTCTGAGTGGTGGGAAGCCCTTTCAGCTTAGGAGCAGCAGGGTGGCTGGCAGATCTGATTTATGTTTTAAGAAGACTTCTCTGACCATCTTGTGGAAAATAAAGTGAAGAAGTGGAGAGGCAAGGAAGGACAAAATTAAAAATAGGAGGATGTGTCGCAAGGCTCTGGCCTCTGTCCAGGTGAAGGTTCTGTAGCTTTGGTGACATTGGTGCCTTTGGAAGTGGTAAGAAGTATGAAGATTTGGGACATATTTGAGATTAGAGCTGACAGAATGCACTGATGAAATGGATGTGGCGTTAAAGGACGGAAAAGAATGAGGCACAATGCTGTGTGTGTGTGTGTGTGTGTGTGTGTATGTGTAAAAAAGAGTGGGGTTGGGTGGGGGCAGTG
>NW_012117611.1:1803722-1822643 GCF_000951035.1 Colobus angolensis palliatus
GAGAGAGAGAGAGAGAGAGAGAGAGAGAGAGAGAGAGAGAACCTGAACAACTGGGTCTACAGTTCCTTATCTAAAACGTTTGGGCCCAGATGTGAACCAAATTCACAACTTTCCAAATATTAGAAAGGTAATAATGTGTCTATTTCAAAAAATTATCACATATTCCCAGTGGGGTTTGGGGTAGCTCCATAAGCACAAATCTGCAACAAAACATCTACGTATTCACTTAAAGATAATATATGCTCTCCTCTCAGTTCAGGTCAGGTTTTGCTCTCAAATGAGCTCAGGTCTGACCAAGTTTTGCTGCCAAATGAAAAAAGTCTGATTTTTAGGATTTTTGAATTTTCAGTGTGGGAAACTGATTGTTAACCTGTACTATTTCCTGAAATGGGGAAGATGGCAGTGGAAATAAAAACCTCTTTTAAACCCATGTTTTTGGGATGCCCATTAGATGCTCAAGTGGCCTTAACAAATAAATACACAGCTGGAAAGATGGGGAATCAGGGCTGAACACATACATTTTGGAGTTGTTGATATATGGATGTATTTAAAATCATAGGACTCAATGAGAACATTCAGGGAGTGAAAGTTGGTAAAAGTGAGAAGAGGACTGAGGGCCCTCAGGCACTCCAACACTTACAGGTCTGTAGGGAGTGGAGGCACAGATACAGATACACAGACACACAGACACACACACAAACACACACAAGAGAGAGAGTGGGTGAGCAGTAAAGAGACATGTTTTTACCTCTTTCAACAGTCACTTAAGTCTAGGAGCAGGGTGGCTTATCTATGATAGCAAAAGGGAAGACAGAATGTTTGGGAACATTTGCAAATAGATAAGTGAAAACTCTGGTTACTTTTATTTACTTAGCGAAATGAAAGAAGAGGCTATTTGCAGAGAATGAGGAGGGGAGTGGGTTGGCATTTGAGAAAGGAGGAGAAGATACAGTCACCTGAGACAAGTGAGGCTGAGGACAGGAGGTGGACAAGGCAGGCAGCCTGAGGGCCCGCCAGTGGTGTCGTCTTTAAAGTCAGATCTGTTTCCCTTTTTTCCAGTTATATTCAGTTCAGCTGTTTCCTCGGAGGCTCAGAGGCTCAGGGCAGATTGAGAACTACGTTTACAGAACTCATATTTTGCCAGAAAACATAAGTGTGATGGATGAAGAGAGGGAAAACTGAGGCTTGAGGGCTTCTTTAAAGGACAGGGTATTAAACCTTGATTGACCATGAGATCTAAGTTGGGTAGAGAGAGAAATGAGGACATGGGAGGAAATATGGACAGGGAGGAAGTGGGTGAGGTCAATGAATTGGTGGTAGAGAAGAGGGTAATGAATTGCTAGAATAGGGTGCTAGAATCAGTGACCTTTTCTTCTTCTTAAAGGCACAAAATGATATAATAAACACATACTGGATTAGACAAGCATACACAAGAAATACAATTTGTGTAATGAATATACGGTAGGAGACTTTATTTTCCTCTGTAGAAGACCTCTGTGAGCACCTTTATATTTCTTTAGGAGGCTTTCTCTTCAAAACAGAAGAGGCTGTTTGAAAGCATGGCTATTCCTGAAAAGTCAGATCTAATTTTTAGGATGCTTTTCCTTGACCACAGCTTTTAAAATATTGCCTATACAACAATAAAAGTTACACTTGAACAGTGTCATCGAAACTCATAACAGGGTTTTTCCTTCACCTTGCTTTAGTGACTGAGCTTTACTGTTTATGGTGTTGATGGTGGTGGATGGCAAATTTAATGTATGGATCAGTAGCAACAGGCCAAGCATGCAATGAAGGACTGCTGTGAAATATGTTATTAACCACAAAGAGATGATGATTGTGTCACTATATAAGGGTCGTTGTGCCTCTATTTACAGTAATAGTAGTTTTGGTTGACTTAAATAATTCAGGCCTTCAAATTCCACTTGAAAAGCCAAATTGTTTTGTAAATTTGCACATGCTCAGCAAGCAATTAATTGTTCCTTTTTCTGATGATTTTGTTACCAAGACTGAAGTTTGTTTTGGTTGAAATTTTATAACAAAATAGCTACACACATATGTACACACATATACACATAAAATAATGATACAAAATTATGTGCATGGGTGTAAATGCAACTGCTATTCACTAACTACAATACAGTGTTGATCAGGTGTGAGGAGAAGTGAAAGTCATTGTTTATTTTGATTTGTATTACAATTAGTGTTATTATATATAGAATTTGGTGGGTCACAATGTTAAACAGTTGTAAGACTGCCGTGTAGAGGTCACTGGATAGATTTTACGTCTACTTTTGGCTCTTTGGAAATGGAATCTTCTGTTTTTATGCAATAAGCTAATTTGGGGATAATTATTTGTGAGTTATGTCAATATTTTAAAAAATCTTTTGCAGTTTTGGTTGAATTTCTTATTTGGCATTGGAGGGTGGCTCTTATTTGAAGTTTAGTGTCAGGCTGCTTATCCCAAAGAAATTCTTGCAATTCTTGGACCCTTAGTGAGATGTTCCCATCAGTAATACTTTGCATTTTTTGGTTGATAGATTAAACTTCCTTCTCAGCTCCTGGAGATCCTTGTTCTGCTTTTCTTTATTTTAAAATAATAATTTAATGTAGTTTTTTCAAATTTATCTATTTTAAGCATTCTTTACTGATTTCATATAACATGGATGAAATCCATTGAGCATTTTTAGGCCAAGCTCCTGCCACCCCCTCCTGACTGACCCTCCTCTCAATGTAGTTCTATGACCACTTCAGTCAATCAGTATTTGAAGTTTGTAGTCTTATGACTGAATTGGCTTCACTTCTGAGCCAAGTAGTAAAGTATGAATATGTTTCCTATAGAGTATAACTTCTTGTTTTTCCTGGAATTAATAAATATCTCATTTTAATTGTTAGTTTGTTGGACTCGATTACTGCAAACCTATCACTAATTCTTTCCAAGTTTACCAAAAGAACTGGAAAACCCTTCAATATATTACCATCATGTGCTGCTTCTGTCCCACCCTTTTCCTGAGAGATATTTTTTGTTGTTGTTGTTAATTGGCATTGTTTTTCAAATCTTTGTCTCCCAGCTCCAACTGGGACTTGCTAAAGCTTGAGACACAGCCATCCCCTGGAACTGCCCTTTGCTTTCATTCTGGGTAATCCCTCCAACACCCTCATGAATTGGTTCTGCTGTTGTTTCCATCCTTTCTTGCTTACCCTATTTAGGGGATGAGCTTCTCCAATTGTTCCTGAGATAGGGCACTTGAGAAATACATGTGTAAAAGTGAATTCATATGTGAAGATGTATTTATTTTGATATAGGTTAATTGGCTCAAACATAAGTAAAAGGTATTTTCTCTCAGATTTTTGCAGATATCAGTTCATTGCCTTTTAACTCTTGGTATTGCTATCAAGGAGCCTGATGCCTTTCAGTCTTCTTTTTGTGTGATGTTCTTCCCAACTCTCATAAGCCAGGAATTTTCTTATTTCTGCTGTTCTGGAATTTCGTGATAATAACCTTAGCCCGGGTGCAGTGGCCCATGCCTGTAATCCCAGCACTTTGGGAAGCCAAGGTGGGTGGCTTACTTGAGGTCAGGAGTTTGAGACTAGCCTGGTCAGCATGGTAAAATCCTGCCTCTACTAAAAATACAAAAATTAGCCTGGCATGGTGGTGCATGCCTGTAATCCCAACTACTTAGAAGGCGGAGGCAGGAGAATTGCTTGAACCCAGGAGGCGGAGGTTGCAGTGAGCTGAGATCGCACCATTGCATTCCAGCCTGACTGACAGCGCAAGACTCCATCTCAAAAAAACAAAAACCAAAAACCAAAAAAAAAAACCTTACTAGTGTAATTTTTATACTGGGAAATTGCTCCTTTCAGTCTGGAAATACATGCCTTTCAGTATGGGGAATATTTCATTTTTTTAATTTGATAACTTTTTCTTCTTAATTTTTTTCTTTCTGGGATTTTTAGTTTGCACCTCCTGGATCAAGCCTGAAATTTTCTTATATTTTTTCTCCTCTTGCCAATTTTTGCCTTTTTTAAAAAAAATCAAAACTTTGACATCTATCTCTCAGCCTTTCTAATACTTTTCTGAGACCTGATAACATTCTTGTTTTGATTCTTGTTTGTAGCATCCCATTCTTTTGCTATGTATATAATAATAATTTTTATAGCCCTGAAGTTGTTTTAGTTGATTAACAATTCTTCTTCTTGTATATGAATAGACTGTTTCTCTGCAGTTGCCACTTTCTTTGTGTTTACTACAGTGTATCTTTCATGTTAAAGGCTTTCCTCAGAAGTTTAGTGATTCTTGGCTGCTTTCTCACATTGCAAAGTGAGACATTGCAGAACTCATTGATGCTCAGTGTGAATGGACAGTAGGCTTCATAACAGCGTGGTGGGTGCTCAGTCTTTTAATTGGGTGGTTACCAAATGCCAGTACCTGTGCCCACAGGTCTTTCTTTGGAGCTATGTATTTTCTATAAGGGAAAATAATCTAATATCCTGTCTAGTATGTTTAAGCCTTTTCGTGTCTATTCTAGAACTGAGTGAGGAAAATTGTTGGGGCTATAACATTCATTATGTAGTTTTTACTTATTAAGAATAGAAGTTTAACCTGTCTTACCTCTGTGGTTTAATTTCACAAGAAAACAAACACCCTGTTTCCCAAAGCGACATGGGAACAATAGTTACCAGGTACTGAGGAGGAAATTAAGGACTTACCTTGTCTTTACATAGACTTTCAACCAAAACTCCATTTTCAGCACCACTCTGCTTCCCTGACTGCTAGGATACCTGGTACCTTCAATTCCTGCATCTTTTCGGGGATCTTTAGGGTGAAACCCTTGTTTCTGCTGTCATCCTTTGCTAAGGTTTCTACCCCTCCACCTAGTTTCCATACTCCCCAAAATGAATTGATTTTCTTGGATTTTGTTACTTCTTTCCTATTCACACTGTCCTTTTGAGGAATTTATAACATGTTTTGTTTTTACTGTCATGTTAGTGGAGTTTTAGAAGATAACAATGATAAATACATGTATTCAATTGGCCATGGTTAAAAGAGTTGCATTAAAGTTTTTCAATAATTTAAAGCTAATTAAATTTTTTTTTTCACTTTAATTATCTGGAAAACTCTGCGAAGTAAGACCATGTACTAACTCCATTCATCGTATAAGGAAGCCAAAATAAGTAACCTTAAAGTAATTGTGTCATATAGGGTTCAGTGCAGGAAAGAAAACCCACTGGTATTTGAAACAGAAAGGGATTCAATACAGGAATTAGATGCTTACAAAATCACAGGAATGCCTGTAGGAGCTGGAAATCAGGGCCACTACTGTATGAGCAAGTTAAAATCTTAGCTGTGATTTAGTCAGGAAGCTACTACTGCCTCTGGGCTGCCATCACTACTGCTATCGCCCCGCTGCCTCTAGATACCTATGGAGCCAGTGGCTGAACCTGCAAAGGCAAAATCCAGCCAATACAATTGTCTCATGACCTTGTTTGTCAGCCAAAATAGCAGCAGAAAGATGGCTGTCCCTCACTTTGCCTTCCAAATGCTTTGAGGCCCCTTTCAATTGGCAGTACCTAATTCACGTTAGAAGCCTAGCTAAAATGGCCCAGGGATATAGATTTTAGCTTTCAAATCTCTCCAAATAGAATGAGTCAACCTAAATTATCTATCATAATAACAGTTGGTTTGTGACAGAGCTATAACCAGATCCCAGTTTTTGTCACTTTCAGTATTTTTATTTCTACTGCTTCTTTTCATTAAGAAAATGATAATAAAAAAGATACATAACCACATTGCAATTTGTTGTCCAAATGGAATGATTATCTAAAATACAATAACAATGTGATCAACATGTTTTCCTTTTAAGGCTTTTTTTCCTAGCAGTTTTTGGTAGTATTTAAATGCCGGACAATATTTTATAGCTTAGTTTAATATTATCTCTTAAGTAATATCTCTGCAGTGAGTGTAGGAACCTGTATTACATGTTTAATATTAAACTAGGTTACTTAAGAGACACAAAAATAAAAAACAGTCTTTCCTCTAATAGAGTAGATAAAACAAATTCCTATTAATTGGGGGTGTATTATAAAATTTGGAAGATACGTGTTTTACTTTATGGTTGAGAGGACTTATATCTGTTGTATGTCAGCAACTTTATATTTGTTATCCCACTAAATCTCCATACAAGCCTTGTAAAATAATACTGCCTTTGCCATTTTGAAGAACAGTGCATTGACACTCCAGATTAGATAACTTCACGAAATTATACTGACATTGGACTATAGAGTGGGATTTAAATATTTTTGCTTTTTCTTTTATATCAGGCTGTCTCTCAAGGAGATTTCGGGTGAGTCTTAATGAAGGGTAGGATTTGGATGGAGAGAGGGATAGGACAGGTGTCTCAAACTCAGATTGTATCAGGGGCCATACTTGAAGGAGGTGGGATGGGTGCTGACTGTAGCAGCTCAGAGACTACCTGTTGCCTCTTGGGGCAGGAGGCTAAGAGGCCTTTATATGAGGCCTTTACTTTCTCTTTTAGAGAAAAGGTAAAGGTCCATATGTTAAAAATGCATAATCCTTTGATTTAAAAATGTTAGCAAACAAATCACAGCATTAAAAATCACTGATTGGGTCAACACTATGAAGACTAAATAAAACCCATGTGTTACAGCATGTTAAAATGGGATTGGTTCCATTTTAGCTCTGGGTGAGGCACTGAAGGCCAAGAAAATTTCAAAAGGTGCCAACCAGTGCCAGATTCTACATGCTGGACCACCCATAGAGAATAGCTAAGTGAGTGCAAAATGGGTTCTCTGGCATTAGAGACAGGCTTCCTCTGGTCTGTATTGGATGAGATACTGAAAGGGAAGATTTCAGGATTTATTTGAAGTGAGCTCTGTCAGTGTGCGGGTACCGTTACCACCCCAAGAAAAAGGCTAAAGGCAAGAGACTGTGACTGGAGCTGCCTTTGGCAGCAAGGAGAAAGAAGATCCAATGGGCTTGTACCAACATCAGGGACATGCATCCTTCTGCTGGTCAAGTGCACTCTTAGAAAGAAGTCAACCTGGACCAATTCAAGAGATCCCGCCTAAGATGACTGCCTGGGAGTGCTGAGCAACCCCAACAGAGTGGACCACTGAAGCTAGGGATGAGAAAGGAAATCCTTAGTGGTCAGGTAGAAGATAGCATTACCTGCCTTAGAAACTGCAGTGAGAAGACCACAGAGGAAAGAGCTAAAAAAATCCAAAAATCCTGTTGGGAGAAGGGAATCTCACAAGAGACAAATTCAGCATCTAGAAGGAACCAACACAAGGAACCAATTGCATCTGCTATATAAAACTGTGCCATTTCTCCTAATTCCTTTCCCCTGGAGCCTAGTAAGTTGGAGAGTTGAGAGGAAGAAAATTCCAACTGGAAGCAGGCCTGGGCTTGGGAGGGAGGGTAAGGCTTCACTTTGAAAAAAATATGGAATTCTGATTATTACATTGGATGCTGGGCATGTTGGCTTCTGAGATGAGAACCATCTTGTGACTAAAAGGAACCAGAATGTCTGTGGGAGGTGGATTTCATCCAGTGGTGGAAACAAAGAAATCCAGAGAGTGTGAAGGGACAATGGGAAGAAAACCGTAAAAGACACAATGCTGACATCAGTATGTTTCTTAAACAGTTACTCGTGTCTGCAAGCCAGAACTGTGGGCTCACCATTTGTATTCTGTGGGATAAGGGATGGTGGTTGGGCAAGGGGGCTGAGCACTGGGTGGGGAAAGTATAATCAATTGTATTAAGTAACAGAAGGTGTAAGTCTTTCTGTGTAGTCCATAGTCTATTTCTTTTTCTTTCTTTTTTTTGTAGAATCCAAATGATCGTGTAAGCTTACTACACATTTAGATGAGTGAATGAAAGTGACAGTTCTAAGGCTTTTAGATATGTAGATGATAAAAGGTTACCTTTGTTCAAGAGACATCCTAGTAAAGACCATTCAACCTTCTTCAAATGATAATACATGACTCAGTTGAAGACTCAGTTAATAATTTTGAATGCTCCTTTAAAGCCCACCTCAGTTGATTGTTTTGAATGTACATTTCTGAAGGACTTAACAAAGCCACCAAATTAAGGAACATTATCATTCTCTGTTTATATAATTGCTCACATGCCATCATCTGGAATGTCTTCAAATAGTGGTAAAGAATGCATTGCAAAATATAGTCCATGCCTGGGCTCAGTGGTTCACATATGTAATCCCAGCAATTTGGGAGGTTGAGGCAGGAGGATCACTTGAGACCAGGAGTTCAAGACCAGCCTATCTAATATAGTAAGACATTGTCTCTCAAAAAAAAAAAAAAAAAGTTAATCCAGAAAGTCCTCTTGCCTATTAAAATTTACATCAGTTAAGGAGTGATTTAAAAACTATGTCTAGCAAGGCATACTTTGACTAATTGTTAAGGTTTTTGTTTTGGAAGTTTCTGGTAGTGTTTTGTTGTTTGGGGCTTTCATAGCTGTTGTAATGACTAGG
The DNA here is from genome assembly GCF_000951035.1 of Colobus angolensis palliatus. Classification (NCBI taxonomy): domain Eukaryota; kingdom Metazoa; phylum Chordata; class Mammalia; order Primates; family Cercopithecidae; genus Colobus; species Colobus angolensis. Next base: position 1,812,233 of record NW_012117611.1, read on the forward strand.
ATGATGTAATCAAAGAGTAGATGTTTTATGCAATAAAATAAATGTGGTTGAAAAGCCTGCTGGTCCCCTGCCCTTTTGTTGCTACCGTAATTGTACATGTGGGCATTACACTGACACTGGTTCTAAGCCTGGAAATTGTATAATTCCCCACACATTTTAGTATGTGAATAACAAAGGCAGTGCTAATGACTTTTTGGTATGCAGATACCTCCTGTCACAGAATCTCTCTAAGAATCAGACTTTACAAAAACATATTTCACTGGATCAAAAAAATTTAGTAAGCCTTGTTTTAAAATATAACAATAAACAAAACTTTATGGTTCACAAAAGCTTCTGACAGAAAAGTTGATTCTCCTCTAAGTGAAACTAATTCATAAGGTGAATATTTTACTCTTCATCCAGAGTTGTTTTAAGATCATATAGGCAAAAGTGATAATTTATAAGATGATTCTATAACCCTAAATAATTTTGATCAGCAGGTCAGAGTTAAGCTCATAATTTCAGGAAGTTTGATAGACTCTTACTATTATTAAAAATTTTATGTGAGGTTTAGATTTGAAATCCGAAAGTATAAACCGATCTTTATCCATTTATCATCCATCAGTTCACTCATTCACAAACTCACTCACCTATTCAAAATAAAATGTTCTGAGCTTCTACTATATTTAGAGCTTGATGCTTGCTTTTTAGATGGATAAAAAGATAGTTGTAAACCTTAAAAGTTCAAGTACTTAAAAGCTAGTATTAGAGTTAGACTTTGAGACAAATAATCACATAAATAATTAGATATTGTATACATAATTATAGTGTAGTTCAATCTAGTATGAACTAGGCATAGGAGATAAGCCTGAGGTTTTGTAGTCAAGACTGGAAATTATCCCACTGGGCAAAAAGTTCACATGTCTAAAGGGATTTCATCATGGGGCGACTGTATTGATATTGGCAATGCAAAGCAAGATGATAGAAAATGATCAGACTAGCCTCTAAAAGCAATAATCAAGCAGTAGAGCATCAGGTTATGGTAATAATGATAAAGGTCATAAGCGCATGGAGTTTAATGGACTGAACATATGCAAGGAATCTTTATTTTACTATTGGACATCTGAACGCACAATGTAGAATGAGATAAAAAGCCTGGGTGGTCCTCTGCAAGTGCATAGAGAAAAGAGAAACAACTTGTTGGAAAAGTGGCATTTACCTGGTATCTTGAAGGATTTTATTAAGTAGCAATAAGGAAAATGATAGTCAAGGAGAAAGAAATAGTGTGAGAATATGCAAGCTAGTAGGAAAATATAAAGTGTTTGGGAAAAATAGCATTCTATCCCATAAAACCACAGCAGATAAGATCAGGTGTACTGAGACTGGTATGGCTGTAGATCATTTAGGGCTATTATAAATACTAGGAAACAGCTTTCCCATCTTTTGTCTTTCTTCTTAGGACAAATGTCCAGAAGCAAGTATGCTGGTTCAAATCTAAATTTCAAGTGACCAACTTTTCAATCACTGCCACCTGTTTTCCAGCCTAGTCCTTGTAGCACCTCAACTCCAGTAGTTTTTCTCCCCTACTGGGACCTCCAATTCATTGTACCTTCACACTGCCTCTCTCATTCCTCTCTCCTCCTCCCATGTGCTCATATCCCCCAACAAGCTTAAACACCACAGCCCATTATTATATCCCTCACTTGCGTACTCACTAAACTCCATTGTTCCTCTCATGTATAGACTTAAAAAATCTTACTCCTGATTAAATTCCACTCTGATCATTTCATGCTTGCATTCACGCAGCTCATTGCCGTTGGAGAAAAACACACTATTATACTGATTGCTCTTACCCTAAACGTATGACCAGAAACTGCAAATGCACCCTATTTGTTGTCCACCAGTCTCTGCATTTCCTATTAGGTTGGTGCCAATGTAATTGCGGTATTAAAAGTAATTAAAATCATTGAAAGTAATGGCGAAACTGCAATTACATTCACATCAACCTAAATATAACCATGAATGATTATTTTAAGGCTTTTTCTGCCTCCTCAAACCTCAGACACTTCCTTTCCTCCTACTTCCTACTTCGTTGAGCAAACTTCCCTACCATGTCTACAGCCTCACATATCTCTTCCTACACTTTACCTTCTTTTCTGCTATAGTCAATGAACTGTCAGTGCTCCCATCTAAGACCATCCCCTACCTGTGTACCAAAGTATATTGTCATTCAAGGACATCACTCTTAAAATTGTGCCTGCTTTAGCTTGCATTATTTTCCCTCTCTAGCATATAATTCTGATCAGATCCTATTAAGTGTACCATAATATTTTCAAGTTAAACAGATAAAAATCTTTTAACCTATGTCACCCTCCATGTAAGTCAAAATTCTCCTTTACAGTAAAACTCCTTAAAAGTTGACTACTCATTGTTTTCACTTGCTCTCCTTCCATCTGATGTTGAATCCATTCTAATGACTTTTTTATATCTCCCTTTCCACACCAAAACTGCTGTTGTTAAAAGTCATTGATGGCCTCCATATTGCCAAATCAAATGTTCGCTTCCCATCTTTCTCTCTCCTGGCCCATTAGCAACATTCAGCTTAAAGTTTTTTTGACACTTTCTTTACTGCTTCCAGAATAACACTTTCTTGTTTCTCCACCTATTTCATCGGCTACTCCTTCTCAGTTTTCTTTGATGATTTCCCCTTATTTTTACACATCTGAATTTTGGAATGTCCCAGGGCTCAGTTCTCAGATTGTCTTTATCTGTGCTCCTGCCCCATGTGATAACATCCAGTGTCATGGTGCTATATTCTATCAATGTGTCACACTCTACTGATCAGTGCCACGTTTATATCTGCAGCCTGGACCTCTGCAGATTTTAAAACCCACAGTTTATCCAACATCTCTTGTTGCTCAGACTGAACATTTCCAGAACCAAACTCAATTTTCCCCTTTTGTCCTTCTGGAAAACTGTCTCTTCTTGTAGACTTCCTCCTCTAGGTCAACGACAACTCCATTCTGTCATTTTCTTGTACCAGAAGCTTCTAAAAGCTTGAGAGACTTTCACTCACAGCCACATCCAATTCATCAGGAAATCTTGTGGAATCTATGTTCAAAATATATCTAGAATCCAGTCACTTCTTACCATGTCCAATGCAACCTCTCTGGTCCAAGCTGCCGTCATTTCTCACCTGGAATACTCCCACCTGCCATGGCTTGCTACGGTCTCCCTAATCCACTCTTCCACCTCTGCTCTTTTTCACACAGTGTCAGTGATCCTTTTAAAATGGAAGCTAGATCATGTCACTTCTCTGTTCGAGAGCTTTCATTGGCTCTTTATCTCAGAGTAAAATCAAACATCCTTGTTCTTTATAATTCGGCCCTTCTCTTGCATCTTTTTAACTTCAGGTCCTACCACTCTTTTCTTTTCTCACACACTGGCTCCATCCACACTGGCTTTCTTGCTTCTCCTTCTAAACTTGAGGCATGCTCAGGCCCTAGGGCTTGTGAATCTGCCCTTTGCTCTTCCTGGTACACTCTTGTCTGAGATACATTCATAGTGCACCCTCTCACCTCCTTTAGGGCTCTACTCAAATGTCATCTCTCAGAAAAGCCTTCTTTGACCACTTTTTATAAAATAGCTCCCCCAATATCAGTCTGCACATTTTTATTCTATTTTAGTTTTGTCTATACACTTTTCACCTTCTGACATACCATTTATTTGCTTAATTGCCCATGCCCATTAAAAAGCAGACTTCATAAAAGCAGGCATCTTTACTTTGCTTTTGATCATGCTCGCTTTCCAAGGCCTGTATCATTCCTGCAACACCTGGTTGACATCCACCATTTTTTGTTGAATGGACAAATGAATAGCGTCTATACATCAAATTGTTGAATCGTATTATCAAATTGTATATTACATAATTTCTGTGAAGGCCAGTTTCATCGCACAAGTATTGGATATTATTTGTAATTTTGCTAATTTGGTGGACAAAATACAATAGAATATTTTCGATTACTTACATATTCTTCCTTCATCTTCACATTTCATGTATTTACAGTTTTCAAAAACTGTTAATTTTGCATAAGGCTTCATTAGATAGACGTGTATTTATCATTGTTTTAGTAATAGTGTAGTGTTAATATGCAAATTAACACTATAGTAGAATATCTAAATGGAAATAAGGCATAACAAAACACTTTGGAGTATCTAATTTGCCAAATACAGTGGATATCTGAACTTTTATTATATTATTTTCTTTTTCGTATATTGCCTCTTAGATATCATTATCTAGTTTATTTGTAATCAGTTATTTGCTTTTATCTTGAGCCAGTATATTCAGAAGGTTGCAGTTGTGAAGAATCTACTGTAGCCCTTGGTAAATTAAATTTTGACATAGAGTAAAAAACATATTCGAGTGCTATAGTCATCTTAACTGAACCAAACTGGTTAATCACATTCTAATATTGACAGATTACAAATTGTGAATTCTATCCTAGTTATAACTTTCTGATTTATTAAAACAAATTAATCTGATGGAACTGGTTTTGATAATTTTTCAGAAAAAAGTTAGTAAAAACTGTGAAACTACACACCTTATGTAAATCCAAAATTGTCAGTGTTCTATTCAACTTATCCTTTTTTGTTCAATATTGTAAACCACTCTGATAAGATTGACTTATTATAAAAGAAAACTACAAACAGTGGTATATTCAGATCTTGACACATGCATTGAATAATTATTTGATATTTTTTTCTGACATTAATTTAATGAACCCCTTTTGAACATATTATGCATGAGTCTTTCTGCTACAGGATATCTTTCATTACAAACTTTCTTAGGAAGTCAGCTCCAAATAGAAGTTTTTGGCTTAATAATGACAGTTTTAAACAGATTTTTTAAGGCATGATTTACATATCATAAAATTTATCCTTTTAAATATATGATTCAGTGATTTTCAAAAAATTTTTATTAGAGTTATGCAATCCTTAAAAGTTCCCTTGTGTCAGTGTGCAGTCATGGCCCACTCCTACCCATCCCCACACCCCAGCCACAGGTAAATGATCTATCAGGCAATATGCAGTTCTCAGTATTTTTGTAGTAGATATCAGAACTTCATTCCTTTGAAGTTCCTTTTTATATCCGAATAGTTTTCAATTTTACAGATGTCATATTTGATTATTAAATAACCAGTTGATTGACAGGTTTTGCTTATTACAAATAATGCTGCTGTGAACACCAGTTGACAAGATTGTGTAAATGTATGTTTTTAACTCTTTTGAGTAGAATCCTAAGAATGGAATTGTTAGATCCAAAAGTAAGCGTAGGTTTAACCCATTCATAAGCTGCTAAACTTCCAGAGTGGCCGTACAACTTTGTAGTCTCCCCAGCAGTATATGAGAGTTCTAGCTTCTTCACTTTCTCACTGGCACCTGGTACGGCAGTTTTAAAAAATGAGAATCCTTCTAGTGGGTGTGGAATTGTATTTCATTGTAGTTTTAAATTGCATTTCTCTAGTGACTGATGATGGTGAACATCTTTTCATGTACTTATTTGTCCTTTGTACAGCCTCTTTAATAGAATATCTATTCAAATCTTTTGCCAGTTTTTAAGATGAATTAAATCCATATTTTGAGTTTTAAAAGTCCTTTATCAATTCTGGTCACAAGTGCTTTGTCCAATAGATGATTTGCAAATATTTTTTCTCAGTTTATTGCTTGTCCTTCACTTTTTAAATGACATCTTTTGAAGAATAAAGGTTTTTAATTTTAATGAAGTCAAAGTTATCATTTTCTCTTATGGACTATGCTTTTAGTGTCTTAACCTTTGCCTAATCCAAGGTCACAAAAATTCTCTCCTGTTTTCTACTAGAAGTTTTTGTAATATTAGCTATTATATCTAGGTCTATAATCCTATTTGAGTTAATCTTTGTGTGTGATTTGGGTTAAGGGCCTAAAGTCATATTTTTGCAAATGGAGAGCTAATTGACCTGGAAACATTTGTTGAAAAGATCATCCATTTCCCAATGGTAGCTTTGTTAAAAATCAGTTGACCAAAAATCTAAGGATTTATTTCTGGTCTTTCAATTCTGTTCTGTTTGTCTGTATGTCAATTTATGCCAGTACCAACTGTCTTGATTACTGTAGCTTTATAGCAAGTTCGTAACTTCATGGTGTAAATCCTCCACCTTTGTTCCTTTAAAAAATTGTTCTGGCTATTCTAGATCCTTTGTAATTCCCTCCCAAGTTTAGAAGCGTATTTCTAACTTCTACAAAAAAAGCCTCGTGGGGTTTTGTTAGAAATATTATTGTTTCTATAGATTGATTCTTGGGAATTTTCTTGTTAATCAATATTAAGTCTTCATGTTTATATTTATAAAATGTCCATCTACTTTCATATTCTTTAATTTCTCTCAGTAATATTTTATTATTGTCAGTGTACAAATTTTACACTTCTTTTATTAATCCATTGCTAAGAATTTTATACTTTTTGATGATTTTTGAATAGAATTTCTTACTTTCATTTTTGAATTTTTAGTTGCTATTATGTAGAAATATATTTGAATTTTTTAATATTGATCATGAATTCTGCAAACTTGCTATATTCATTTAATAGTGTCTAGTGTGTCTTCCTTTTATAGATTCTTTAGGTTTCTCTACCTACAGGATCATGTAGTCTGTGAATAAAGAGAGTTTTACTTCTTCCTTTCTAATTTTGTATGCCTGTAATTACTCTAATTTGTCTAATTGTACTGGGTAGACCTTCCAGTTTGATAATTAATAGTAGTGAAGCAGGCAGATGCCCTTGCCTTAGTTCTGTCTTAAGTGGAGGTTGTTCAATGTTTCTCTTAGATGCCCTTTAAGTTGATGAAGTTTCTTTCTATGCTTTGTTTGTTGAATTTTTTAAAGTCATGAATATGTATTAGATTTTGTCAAATAGTTTTTCTGCATCTATTAGGACAATGATATGCTTTTTTTGTCCTTTATTCCATTAATGTGTTGTATTAATTAATTTTTATATTTTAAACTCGTCTTGCATTCCTGGGATAAATCCCACTTGGATGTGTTGTATAATTTATTTTATATGTTGTTAGATTTGGTTTGCTACTATTTTGTTTTCTGCAACTTTCACAAAAAATGGTGTATTTATTTTACTGCTTTAACTTATACTTGATACTACAGCTTTTTTAAAAAAACTTTTGTTTTAGGTTTGGGGGTACATGTGAAAGTTCATTACATAGGTAAACTTACGTCACGGGGGTTTGTTGTACAGATTATTTCATCACCCAGGTATTAAGCCCCGTACCCATTAATTATCTTTTCTGCTACTCCCCCTCCTCACACCCATTGCCCTCAGGTAGATCCCAGTGTCTGTTGTTTCTGTCTTTGTGTTCATGAGTTTTTATCATTTAGCTCCCGCTTATAAGTGAGAACATGCGATATTTGGTTTTCTGTTCCTGTGTTAGTTTGCCAAGGATAATGATCTCCAGCTGCATCCATGTTCCTGCAAAAGACATGATCTCATTCTTTTTATGACTGCATAGTATGCCATGGTGTATATGTACCACATTTTCTTTATCCAATCTGTCATTGATGGGCATTTAGGTTAATTCCATGTCTTTGCTATTATGAATAGTACTACAGTGAATATTTGCATGCCAGTGTCTTTATAGTAGAATGATTTATATTCCTCTGGGTTTATACCTAGTAATGAGATTGCTGGGTTGAATGGTAGTCCTGCTTTGAGTTCTTGAGGGATCGCCACATTGTCTTTCACAATGGTTGAACTAATTTACATTCCCACAAGCAGTGTATAAACGTTCTCTTTTCTCCACAACCTAGCCAGCATGTTATTTTTTGACGTTTTAATAGTGTCCATTCTGAGTCGTGTAAGATGGTATCTCATTGTGGTTTTGATTTGCATTCTGTAATAATCAGTGATTTTGAGCTTTTTTCTTCACATGCTTGTTGGCTGCATATATGTCTTCTTTTGGAAAGTATTTGTTCATGTCCTTTGCCTCCTTTTTAATGGGGTTGTTTGTTTTTCTCTTGCAAATTAGTTTAAGTTCCTTATAGATGCTGGATATTAGACCTTTGTCAGATGCATAGTTTGCAAATATTTTCTTCCATTTTCTGAGTTGTCTGTTTACTCTGTCGATAGTTCCTTTGGCTATGCAGAAGCTTTTCAATTTAATTAGATCCCACTTGTCAATTTTTGTTCTGTTGAGATTGCTTTTGGCATCTTTGTCATGAAGTCGTTAGCTGTTTCTGTATCCAGGATGGTATTGCCTACATTGTCTTCCAGAGTTTTTATAGTTTTGGGTTTTACATTTATGTCTGTAATCCATCTTGAGTTCATTTTTATATATTGTTACTATTTTATTAATGATTTTTTGGTATATGTTCATGAAAAATATTGTTTTATAATTTTCTTTTCTTGTGGTATCTTTGGGTTTGAATTTATGCAAAGAGTTGGGAAGTGTTCCTCCACCTCCACTTGATGAAAAAGATTGTGTAGGATTAGTATTATTTCCTTTCAAAAACATTTATAGAGTTCACTAGGGAAGACATCTGGACCTGAATTTTGCTTTGTGGGAAGATTTTTAATTACTAATTCAATTATTTACTTCTTTGTCTATTTAGATTTTTGTTTATGAGTCTTTTGTAGTGATTTGGATATTTTAATGAATTTGTCCATTTCATCTAAGTTGTCCAATTTTTTGGCATAGAGTTGTTCAAAATATTCTCTTATAGTTCTTTTAATTTCTGAAATGTTCATAGTGATGTTTACCCTTTCATTCTTGAGTTTGACAATTGTGTCTTTTCTTGGTTAACATAGCTAAAAGTAAAATAATTTTGTTGATCTTTTCAATGAGCTAAATTTTGGTTTCATTGATTTTCTCTATTGTTTTATGTTATCTATGTAATAGGTTTCTAGATCTTTATTTTTTCCTTCCTTTTGCTTGCTTAGGCTTTTCTTTTCTACGCTCTTAAAGTAGAAGTTTGGATTATTTATTTGAAATTTTTTTTAAATATTTACATTGAAAGCTATATTTTCTTTAAAATACTGCTTTAGGTATATCTCATACATTGATGAGTTGTGTTTTTATTAAGTTCAGAATGTATTCTAATTTCCATTATAACTCCATTTATCTGTGAATTATTTAGAGTATGTTATTTGTTTTTTATATATTTGTGGAGTCCCTAAATTTCTTTCTGTTGTCAATTTCTAATTGATTATTGTTGTGGTTGTGGACAATACCTGAATGATTTCAATAATTTTAAATTTATCAAGATTTATTCTTTGGTTTAGCATATATTATGTGTGCATTTGGAAATAATGTGTATTTCACTGTTGTTGGGTGGAGTGCTCTCTGAATGTCAGGTCTAGTTGATTGTGTTGTTCAAATCTTCTATACCCCTGTATCTTTTCTGTCTAGTTTTTCTATCAAGTATTGAGAGTACAGTATTAAAATATACAACTATAATTGGTTAATTGCCTATTTCGCTTTTAAATTCTGTCAGTTTTAGCTTTGGGTATTTTCTGTCTCTGTGTGTAAGTATACAGCTATAATTGCTATATTGTCCTGATGTATTGGCCCTCTGACCATTATGAATGATCCTCTTTGTCTCTAGTTACATTTATTGTCTCAAAGTATTTTTGTATGATATTAATACAGCCACATCAGCTCCCTTATGGTTATACAGTCTAGCTTTTTCCATCCTTTTATTTTCACCTGCTTATGTCTTTGTATATAAAATGTATCTCTTCTAGACAGCATTTGGTTGGATCTGGTCTTTGTGTGCAGTCTGATAATCTGCCTTTTGATTATAGTGTTTAGTCCAGTTACATCTAATTGACATGGTTGGATTTACATCTGTCATGTTGCTATTTGCTTTCTCTATCTCACATGCTTTCTGAACTCCATGCTCTGTTCCAAATCAAGTCAGCTACCTCCAGCAATGAAGCTGCTGGTTTCAAGGCCAGTCCCACTGTGGTAAAATATCCATGTTGACCCAGCTAGGGCAGTGGATGGGGGTAGTAGCTTTAGGCCAGAATTCCGCAGACTTCCACTGTTAACTGGTATTCCATAGTTTCTGGTGAATGCATGCTTCTCAATTTGCTGTTTGTCTGTGGTTGATTTCTAGAGCTTGGAATGATTGTTCTGACAATGTGATCCAGTTGTATAGCTATTTTCATTTTTTTGTGTGGAGAATATTTGTGATTCTTTTACTCCTTCATGGCTGGAAGTCTCTAACATTTTGAATTTGATAAAATATTTTGATGAAACATGTAGGCTTTCTTTTTCTGACAAATGAAAAATGGTAACTCATCATCACTCGCCATCAGAGAAATGCAAATCAAAACCACAATGAGATACCATCTCACACCTGTTAGAATGGCCATCATTAAAAAATCAGGAAA
>NW_012117611.1:1823765-1851228 GCF_000951035.1 Colobus angolensis palliatus
GATAACCTAAAAGTTATATAAATCTTATAAAATCCCAGTTTTTTTGAATCTATACTTTTCACTTCCTACATTTCTTAATAGAGTGATTTTATTTTGTCATTGTGCTTAGTTAATCAATTTCATCAGACTCTAAATTTACTGTGGAATGAAGTATATACAGACTGTTAATAAGAAAATAATGACAATGTGTAAATTTCACTTTCTTGTGAATATGTAGTGAAGGGAAAGAAAAGACAGAGACTATATGTTAGAATCAGGGGATCTCAGAATGTAAAGGTATCATATATCTCCAGTTCTGTAGCTGAGATAGGAATGTGTAATTGAACCTCTCTGTCATGGAACCTGTGCTTGAATACCTCCATTCATGTAGAGCTCACTAGCATACTGATGAAGTCTAATCCATTTTTTTGAATAGCTCTAACATTTGACTATGAAGTCTGAAATGAAAAAAACCTCCCAAATGCTGAAAATATTTCATTCTAACTATAGAAAAAGGAAAGAATTTCCATTAACTCAAAATGGTAATGACTGATTTGATCATCATAGAGAAACATGAAGGAATTTATAGGTTGGAAGTTTCTGTTCTTGTGGAGGAAGGACCTGATTTAAAGCACAGTACAAAAATCCGAGATTGTGGAAATAGCTAGTGACTGAGGGTGTCCTGGAATGGAAGAAAAATGAATATGTGGGGGAAGGTACAGAAAAGCACCAGTGTTGCCTTATAGTCCAATCTCCTCTCTTTTCTTTCAGATTTTGCCCCTGCAGAGCAGATGGCATATGACCGCAGTGCTCTATTAAGTTAGAGTAAATCAGAATGAGAAAGTCCCATAGTAATGATAAGAGGCATCTACTAATTGGCTAAGAGCATTGACTTTAGAATCAGGTGAACTTGGGTTTGAATCAGCTCAATCCCTTGGCAGCTGAGTGACCAAGAAAAGGTAGTTTTTCCCTGTTTTCATTTTCTCATCTTTAAGTGGGGCTAATGATAACAGGGGTTGTTATAAGGAATAAATAAAACAATATACATCAAGCTCTTAAGGCAGTACTTGACACTTAGTAGAACATTTGATAAATAATGGCTGATATATATTGACTGAGTTAATTCAACAGATATTTACTGAGTACCCACTGCATGTGAGATACTGCACTACATGCTGGGAATATAGCAGTAAACACATACATTTTGACTTTTATGGAGCTTATATTCTAGTGGAAAAGTCTAGGTAAAAAGTTAGGTACGCATATACATGTATACACTTGTTGAAGACCACGATAAATGCTATTGTATTTTAACAGTAATGGATATGTAAGTGGTTTCTTGAGGCCTAAACATAAAACTGCTTTTTTACAATTGTCCCTAGTTATGTTATTACACTCCTCCTTTTCACACAAAGTAGTGCCCCCCTTTAAAAAAACCAGTCTTGTTTCAAAACTTTTCAATCACTTTTGTTTATTAGTTTGATTCTTTTTGTTTCTTTAAAACTTCATCCAGTTTATTTTAAAGTATGAACCTTACATCCAGTGTAAAACTCTTCACATCCCTCTGCAAACCCGAAGTGCAAGAATGGAAGGAGTAGTCTTCTCTATTTTTGTCCCACCTTCCTTCCCAGCACCAGATCCTTGGAACCTAGAGAGAGAACAGAGGAGGTAAAGGTTTCCACAAGTGGCTACAAAGTACCCATTGTGACTCCAGCAGGGAGGGAAGAGAGGAAATATCCCTTCCATGAATGCAGCCTCCCTAAAGCATAGCCTCCTTCTTCTTCCTATCAATCATCTTTTTGGAAGGTGGGAGAGTGTTTGTGTATGTACATGCACATGCGTGGCAGTACAGTCATCCCTCACTATCATGGAGGATTGGTTTCAGGACCTCAGAAGATGCTCAAGTCCATTATATAAAGTGTCATAGTATTTGCATATAACCTACACACATCCTCCTGTATACTTTAAATCATGTCTAGTTACTCATAATATCCAATACAATGCCTACACATCACTTCATTTGCGTGGATTAAGTGTAGTACTCCACAGGTGGCAAATTAAAATGTTGTTATTTGGAACCGTGTGGAACTTTCTCCTAAATATTTTCCATCCACAGTTGGCTGAATCCACAGATGCGGAACCCAGAGATACAGTAGGCTGACTGTATTTCTGGTTCTGTTAACTGACCATTTCTCAGAAAGCCTTTTAAGGAGGTGGTTATCTCTAACAGGCGGGGCTCTCTGAACTTTAAATATGTTCTTTATATATGATGTTTTTGCTTCCAACTGTAGGTTTTAATCACCATGTACAGTTTCTGACACTTGATACCACTGTGTTTTTAGGTGTTAAATAAAATGAGTGTTATTTGACCTTATACAGGTTAGTAGTAGATTTTTGTAATTGGGAGAGAATATGATACTGGATTCTCTTTGGTAGGAAATTTTTGTTCTTGTCATAAACAAACTTTTATTTGCTTTAGCAGTCATACATGAAAACACGGTTGATCAAGATGGGAAAGCTTTTTTGTCCATTTGTTTGTTTTTGTGATTACTGTTCTTCAGCATAATGGTGCTGAATGTTTAATAGAAAAAGTCCCTTGTATTTGAAAGAGGAAAATAATTGGTACTATGATGTTTTAGGAAGTTTTGTTCTCCATATGGAAACAGATATGATAGAATAATTTTCAACAGCTTATCACTGACAGCAGGACAGAATTCATACGTAGTCCTTTCTTCCTATGTACATAAAGAATCAAATGACTTCTGCAGATTAAGTCTTTTACCAGGACCTTTGATAATAAAATAAGTAAAAGCGAGAAATTGTAACGGAAGATATGTATTTATATAGTACAATAATTACTATTTGTATTATGTATGATTTACACTTTATTATGTGCTCAACAAATACTAAATACATGCAGAATATGATAAAGACTGAAATGCTATATATATTTACCTTTTAATTTTTTTTACCGTCTTTAGTGTTGTCACAATCTGCACATTAACGCATTTTTATCATTTAGGACTAGATCAAAATCATGTGTCCTAAGTCTGGCTGTCTCCTTCCTGCCTGTCTTCCTTCTTCCCTTCCTTCTTGCTTGCCTGCGTTTCTTCCCTATTTTTCCTTTTTATGAAGAAGAGGGTAAAATTATATCTGTGAGTTTGACATCAATGACTCTGTCAATGAAGGGTTAAATTAGAGCTTTCACATTTCAATGTAACTTGTAATGCCCAAATTTATCCAAGAATTGTTACGATTGCCAACATGGTAAGCTGTCAACATAACTATCTTTTGGATGAACTTTCGAGTGGGAGTAAATGTAATGACAGGCATATTGCTTTTATGCATCCTTCCCAAGCCTGCAATTGCTGATTTTTGTAGAAGTAAAGTTCACTTGTTATGCCCAGACCGTTTATTCCCCAGAGAAGACCACCAGAGTCCGGAGTGAAAGCCAAACGGCAAGGATCTTTATTACAGGTTCGAACCTGGAACTCTCACGCTGGTCGTGCAACGAGCGGAAGAGCTCCCCAACTGGGCTCAGGACAGCGTTATATAGTCAGGGGTAAACAGGCACAGAGTCATAGGGGATTTTGTACAAATCAGACGTATGACTGGCTGACATTTGAACAAGGCAACTTGGCTGATTATGATTGGTTCCCACCATTTCTGATATTTCAGTTACTCTTTTGAAACACTGATGACGTTTATCAGGGGCTTGCAGGGCGTTTACCCGGCCTGTTCATCTGGTCTGTTCTGGTTCCTGGTTTCCTGGAATTGTTTGTCTGAGCTAGTCCTGGGGGCTGTTTTTCAACCTTGCCCTATTTCACCTTGTTGCTAGGCTTACCAATGGGGAGGGTACACACTTTACAAAAGGCTTTGATGTGAAATATTCTTGTGATATGCCCTTTCACACTTTTCATGATTTGAGTTTGTCTAAGAAAATCCTAACAGTTTCTATATAGACTGTTCTATAAACATGATCTAAAAGGGTCATCCATTTGTAGGATTAGTATTCACATATATTTTCATTTGAGATACATAAGGCTTTTATCCTTTTTCCTCACTTCTAACTAAACAGGATTAATAGGAAGTAACATATATGCATGGTTTCAGTAGCTTCAATTTAAAGGAAATGTCATCAATCATATCTATTGTGTTTTGAAGCAAGATGGTGTATATAAAATAATACAACAGGACAAGAGTCATTTTTCAGACATTGTGCCATTATTATTTTAGTTTTGGGAAGAGAATGTTGTTAGAGTGAAATCATCCAAGGCCAGATTAAGGGGTCTAGTAACCTTTTTAAAGTCATAAGCTAGATTTATAACCCCTTCATTTCTTGCATGATGAGAGATGCGAAGTGTTCACTCTATTAGCCTCCAAATGGCATCTGGGGCATGAAAAGTTATATAGAAAAATGTCAACTTTTACACACTAAGAAAAGAGTTTGTGCTAGCCAAGAAATTGCACAAAATTTTGGAGGCAGTAAGACAAATGCATTGGCAGTGATATCCAGACATGATCAGTCTAGGTACTATGTTTGACTCTTGTGTTGTGATTTTTCCAATTAAAACCTTGTCTGGTCTGAACTGAAAGGTATAAATGACATGAGGAAATACAATAGGTATGGAAGTGCCCCTGAAATAAGAGTGGTATATATGTGGCTTGCATATGAAGTTTCCCCATTCTCAGCCCAGGTAAGATATTGTTCATCCATTGCAGCACCCTGTCCTGCTGAGACTGGACATGATCCTCAATGAAGTGCTCCAGGAATTCACTGCCAATCCAAGAGAATGAGAGAGCACTTTTTTTTTGTTTTTCTGCGTAGCAGGAATAAACAGCTCAATATTTGACTCAGAAATACCTAATGGATATTTTATCATAAATGTATTGAAAAAGATGGTTGAAAATTTATAAAATTCCATTTGTGTTTTGGGGATTATAGCAAGAATCGAGACATAAAGAAATGCATCTTTAGAGTTACCTGTTATTTTCAAAATTCTACTTAAAAGAAACACTCATGAAAGAAACAAAAAAAGTTTAGCAATGGATCATTTTCACGTTGTTGTATACTGTCGCTTCTTTTTGAGATGAGTTTCATCTCTGCCTGCAGTTACTCTCTCAGCTCTACTCCATGTTGACGTGCAGCTGTCCTTGGTCATGGCAAGAGTGTAAGGCTCCATGGGTTCTGCAATAAAACCCCATCTTTTCTTCCTACACACCTGGAATCTAGAGAATGAATAGCCCCCAGTCCTCCACGAAAGAGACATGCATCCCCTCAATGATGTTTCTCTGATTGGATTGTGAACTATGCCATACAGCTTCTGTCAAAAGCATGAAAGGGCTTTGAGTTTTCAAACCTTGAGTGAGTCTTTGCACAGTTTACCCTAACTATGCAATCTTATGCATCTTTGGATTCAGTTTTCTTGTCTGCAAAATGGAGGTCACTGTGATAATGCTCTCAATGTGTAGGGTTTGTTTTGTGGCATTAGATTAAATATGTGAAAATTTGTGTGCAGTTTCAAATGAATGCCAGTTAACCTTCAGCCCTACCCACTGTGTTTTCTAGAACATGACACTTACCTTATGTGGAGGCAAGACAGCAGAGAAGTTGAAAGCATTGTCCTTGAAGCCAAGCACACCAGATTCACATCTCAATTTCACCATTCACTTAATTACATAACTCAAGGCACTTTCCTTGACCCTTCTGAGCCTCAGTTTCTTCATTTGCCTTGATTGAAATGGACTGTTACAATAAATTGTCAAGTGTTTAAAGCAGCTGGCATAGTCACTTGTTCCCAGTAAATAGTCAGTTAATGGCGGCTTTATAATCAATAAATACTAGTTGATTTAATGAAAGTTATAATCCAAGACATGCTAATCAGCCTACATTTTTCTCTTTTACCCTCAACATGAGTCAGATAATCAGAAGGCTACATATATGAATTATTTTGCATTACCCCACAGTACACTTATTGCTATAGGTTTTCAATATAGGATATATTGGCTTTTTATTGATGTTCTTTTGAAGTGATGGAAATCCGTGAATGCCTTTGAATTATGAATTATGCTGTTCATTTTGTTTTTTGATGTCATAACCCATATGACAAACTCTTAACCAAATTTAAATATTAGAAAAAACGTCTTTCTTTTGATTTACTGTTTTATCTTCCTTCATGAGGCAAAATGTGTCATGTATAATGCATAGCATTTCCCTCTTTGGCTGTCAGAAGCTCAGAGATATGTTTTTGTGTTTTTGTTTTTTCTACAAAACTTTAGCCGTGTTAAAAATTGGAACCTTCATATATAATTGTTGCTTCCTGGTCACTTTTATTATTGGTCTTTTATTCTTTCATTTTTATGTTACTGTATTCCAGTTCTGTATCTTCATTTTTATGGCAAACTTGCCCAAGCTGCTTTTTAAATAAATAGACCACTGAAAATTAGAAAACTAGAAAAATAATGTTATTTAATTCCAATAAGCTTTGATTCTACTTTTGCTGTCCTGCAGCATTCCGCATTAACTTTATTAAATCAGAATTAATTTTGAGACTCAAGTAAATATCCTAATCAGCAAAGCAGTGTACTATTAATCAAAATAACGTGTGCATTATGAAGCAACATGCTAAGATGGGTAACACTACTTTTATTTTATTTATTTATTTATTTATTTGAGATCAGCCTCGCTTTATTGCCCACGTTGGAGTACAGTGGGGATCTCAGCTCACTGAAACCTCTGCCTCCCGGGTTCAAGTGATTCTCCTGCTAATTTTTGTATTTTTGGTAGAGACGAGGTTTTGTTATGTTAAATAAGCTGGTGTTGAGCTCCTGACCTCAAGTGATCCACCCATCTCAGCCTCCCAAAGTGCTAGGATTCCAAATGTGAACCAACCCGTCCAGCCTTAATTTTAAAAATATAATTAATTCTAATTAATAGTTAGTTAACCAACCTGAGGATACAGAGCATACATATTTATTGCTGTGATATTTCACCTTTAAAAGATAATTGGTCGCAATATAAAAATAACCCTTTTAAAATTAATATAATTTTTTTTGTGCTCATGCATAAAATTTCTTTTGGAGACAAAATTTAAAAACTTGTTCTTTTCTCATATAGCCTTAAGTTTACCTAGTTTTAATTTTTATCAACATTCTACCTCCTCAAAACTTACTGTGTTATCTTAAAAACAAAGTTAAAAACTATGTTATCTCAAAAACCAATGAACAGAAATTCATTGTATAACATTTTGGTAAACAAGCAGTTAAGGATTTTGAAAGGGCTCCATTTGCATTCTAGTACTTTCTGCTAGTATATGGCCTAAGGAAACTGATAAAACAGTTTTAATAAGTGAAATAAAGTGAAGTTGTATATTAACCTCATTAAAGGCAAGAGAGTTGAGAAAAAGATCTGATATGTTTGAGAAGTGTTTTGTGGTCCTTCGTGTTGGAAGAAAGAATGAATAGCCCGTGTTTGTTTCTTAAGAGATAATTTCAGTCACAGAAATACAACCCTAGCTCTCCCAGAATACATCAGGAATACAAACTATTAAAGTAATAATGAGAATGCTAAAGCTATAGTCTGGCCATGGATTCCAGACCTTTGAAGCTGTTTGGATGACAAATCACTTCTCAGTTTGCAAATTCACTCCCCTTAGTGAGATACTATATATAAAACACAATGCCTGATTTGAAAGGTTTAGGCAGAGGAATGGGGACACCCTCAATTACTTCACTTTTCTTTCCCTGTCTTGCCTCCATGAGTGGGACTGTCAACACTGTGTCACCTGATGGCCTCAGTCTGCACCTGTTGCTGCTGTTCCAGATGGCCCTGATCTTGATCTTTTTTCCTGAGGTCTCATCTGGACAGCACAGATGTGGAAGTCATTCCATTCCTGAAGTCCATTGTTGCCATACTTATTGAAGTAGTTGAAGGTTCTGTTCTCTTACTTGGCTCCTGAAAGTGTCTAAGCTTTTACTTTACCTTTTCAAGAAGTTGTAGATAGGTCCTTGAGATGGAAGAAGCAGCTACCTAAAGAGAAACACAGAGAGCTACCTCTAAAAGTGCTGTGACAAGGGATACCCCAGAATGATGTCTAGCCACATGGAGTCTTTTCTCTCAGATATGATCCATTTCCTATTTAGAGAGAGACTGTGGCAGTGTTTATCTTCCCTTTTGTGAGGAGTCTTAATTTCTGTATGTCTGAGTCCAGTTTTCTACATAACTTTTATTTTTATCTTGGAATTCTATGTTTTCTTCATGTAAGTAAGATTTTATAGCATCAACTTGGGCAGTTGAGTGTTCTTGGTCTTCACTCCTTACCCTTTTTTTTGAAGGAGTAAGCCAAGGAGTTTTATTAGGGTACATGTATATATAATTGTCCTCATATTCTATCTTTTTTATATTATTAAGGAAAAGCAGTAACCTGATAGAACATGTCTATATCATCAAGAGGACTAACGTAATAAACACCTACTATGAGCTTTATAATAATCTTATTTAATTCTCACAAGATCCTTAAAAATTAGGAATGTGCATTTTATAGGTAAAAAACACCAAGGTTCAGAGGAGTTACGTGGCTTGATCAAGATTACATGCTAGTTATGAATGGAGTCCATGTTCAATTTTGGTGCATTTTGTTGGACCCCAAAGTGTATCCTCTACTTCCAGGGCAGCTTTTGGCTGCCTTAAGTAAATGACTTCTCCACTACTGAATAGCCTACTTTGCACATGATGCCAGAGGCATTCCTATTAGTCCTTTCCTTTGATAAACATGTTTACAGATACTTTTTTTTTCTCGCTCAGAGCCTTTCTTAGCTGAAGTGAAAGAGTAAAACTTTTGTCATAGTAAAATACCTAGACCCAAGTAAATATTGACTCTGCATGGTTATCCATCACTTTACACAAAATAGGTTCATAATATATACACACCAAACAAATGTTTATACTGAATTTAAAGAACGCTTATATACTGTTGGTGGGAGTGTGAATTAGTTCAACCATTGTGGAAGATATTGTGGTGATACCTCAAAGACTTAAATGCAGAAATACCATTTGACCCAGCAACCCCATTACTGGGTATATACCCAAAGGAATATAAATCATTCCACTATAAAGATACATGCATGTGTATGTTTACTGTAGCACTTTTCACAATAGCAGAGACATAGAATCAGCCTAAATGCC
Organism: Colobus angolensis palliatus; assembly: GCF_000951035.1. NCBI lineage: Eukaryota > Metazoa > Chordata > Mammalia > Primates > Cercopithecidae > Colobus > Colobus angolensis. The sequence continues at coordinate 1,832,929 of NW_012117611.1, forward strand.
CATGATGATAGACAGGATAAAGAAAATGTGGTACATGTACACCATGGAATACTATACACCCATGAAAAAGAAGAAGATCATGTTCTTTGCAGGAACATGGATGGAGCTGAAGGCCATTATCCTTAGCAAACTAATGCAGGAACAGAAAACCAAATACCTGATGTTCTCACTTACAAGTGCGGCTAAATTATGAGAACACATGGACACATAGAGGGAAACAGCACACACTGGGGCCTATCAGATGGTGGAAGGTAGGAGGGTGAGGATCAGGAAAAATAACTAATGATACTAGGCTTAATACCTGGGTGATGAAATAAAGGATACAACAAACTGCCATGACACATGTTTACCTATGTAACAAACCTGCACATGTACCCCTGAACTTAAAATAAAAGAATAAAAAAAAGTAAAAATTAATAAAATTTTTAAAAGCTCATGTATGGGTCTGGATACTAAAGGTAGCTTTTTATGTTAAAGAAGTTCTTCTCAGGTTCTAAATGTATTTATTTAAAACAATGTTTTGGTTTTGTGTTTTGCCTAAAGAAAATCCTTACTGTGAGAAATGACAGATCAGATTTGGTTTAGAAGGTCTGTGAATTTAATAGCAGTTGTGCTAGAGTTGATTATGTGGAAATTAGCTTTTTTATTTGTATATATTCATGGGTGTAAGTGCAGTTTTGCTACATTGATATACTGCTCTGTCATGAAGTCAGTCTTCAGTGCATCCATAACTGGAGTAATGCACATTGTACCCACCAAGCAACCTCCCGTCACTCAACCCTCCTCATCCCTCATACCCTTTCAAGTCTTCATTGTCCACCATTCCACACTCTGCTTCTATATGTACACATTATTTAGCTCCCACTTATGAGGAGAACGTGCAATATTCATCTTTGTGTTTGAGTTGTTTCACTTAGGATAATGGCCTCCAGTTCCATCCACGTTGCTGCAAAAGACATGATTTTATTCTTTTTTTGTGGCTGAATAGTATTTCATTGTGTCTATATACCACATTTTCTTTATCCAGTTATCCATTGGACACTTAGGTTGATTTCATATTTTGCTATTGTGAATAGTTCTGTGATAAATAGACAAGTACAGATATCTTTTTGATGTAATGATTTTTCTTTTCCTTTGGGTAGATACCAAGTAGTGGGACTGCTGAATCATATGGTCATTCCATCCTCAGTTCTTTGAGAAATCTCCATACCGTTTTCCGTAAAGGTGGTACTAATTTACATTCTCACCAACAGTGTATAAGTTCCTTTCTTTCCACATACTCTCCAACATGTTAATTTTGTCTTTTTAATATTAGCCATTCTCATTAATGTAAGATGGTATCTCATTGTGGTTTTAATTTGCATTCATCTGATTATTAGTGATGCTGAACATTTTTTCATATGCTTGTTGGACATTTGTCTTTTTTAAAAATATAGTCTATTCATCTCCTTAGCCCACTTTTACATGGGATTATTTGGGAACTTGTTTGTTGTTGTTGAGTTGTTTGAGTTCCTTATACATTGTGGATGTTAGTCTCCTGTTGGAAATATTTTTTCTTTCTAAATGGATTTAAAAAGAAAAGTTTAGAGGAAGAGTGTCTCATGAAACTCTTTTAGCCATCATATTGCTGAACCATTGACTTTCTTGTTGACATTCACTGAAGAGTTGGAACACCATTCCTATTCAAGAAAGTTTTCAACAAAAAAATTCTTAAAAAAGAAGGAAATGATGACATAAAAATTCTCTTTCCAAAGTCCAGTGTAATAAAGTGGTGAATAGTACATAGCATCTTAATGTGTAAAAGGAATTGAGTTGGTATATCTTGGAGACGAAACACTTAGCAAACTTTTACCTTATCTTCTATGCTACACTCAAAATCTAGTTTCATTTTAGTCAAAATTTGAGAAGCTATAATTCAAGAGACTTCTATATTTTGCTTTATTTTAATTCGGCTTCTTGTGAGAACATCGGTAATTGTACTGTGTATAAAAGGTTCTTCAGAACGTCTAATGATTGTGGGACTAGGTGAGGTCAGTTCTGTGGTAGGCATAGGGAAAGCTTCTTGTTCATGTTTTTCATCTGCCTGACATATAATACCTTTGTGATATGTTATCCATTTTATTAAATAAACAGTTATTGAAATGTATCTCTTCTTTATAACTTCTAAGTGTTCTAAAGCCACATGACTATGGATTATAGCTGATGGCCTTAGAGAATATTTTTGCTCTAGATATAAATGTGTTGGTCTGTAAAGCAAGTTGACTTTCATGTTACCACTTATAAAATTTAGTTCACTAAATTTTGAAGATTGTCATTTGCCTACTCTCTGTTTTTTAGATAAGTGTATATAATTTTAACTATTTGAAATGTTTTTCCACCTACGTGCAGTGGTTAAGTCCAAAAATCACTTAGAACACAGACAAGGTAATTCATGAAAAACAAATTGCTATATCAAAATAGTCATAGTATCTCTATAAAAATGTGAAGTCTAATATCATCTCCCACTAGATTGAGCCTAATGCTCCTTGTGCAAAACCTTTCTTCTAAGTGTTCTATAACGGAGTAGAGATTCTCTTTACTCCATGACTGTGTTCATATGTGGTACCTATTTGCTGTTCCATGAACAGTACATACTGTCTCTTGCATCTACCCTCATTTCACAGGATGACTTCTTCCCATTCTTAATATTTCAATTTATAGAGACCTACTTTCAGAATAGATCCTGGATTGCAAGACAGTAGTGGAGACACCTCCATTTTGAATATACAGATTCCTGTATGTATTTACTGACTTCACAGTGTTATCATGTCTTTATTGAAATTTCTTATTTCTGTCTCTTACGAAACTCTAAGTTCCTAGAGAGGAAGAACTGTCTTCTTGTTTACTGTTAAATAGCTATTTCTATAACAGCTTTTGCTAGAGATTTAGCTGCTCAAAATTAATATTTGGAGAATTGAATTAAACTGAACATTTAGAATGCTAGAAAGCATTGAGACTTACACCATTGAGTTTGCTGTTAGCTGTAGTTTTTTATAGCTACACTTAATCAAGTTAAGGATATTCCTGCTAAGCTCTAGATTTCTTAGTTTTTATTATGAAATGTTGGTCTATTTTGTCAAATTCTTTCACTAAATTTACTGAAATGGTTGCATAAACACCTCATTTCATTACACTTTGCTTTACTGTAACTTCACAGATATTGTGCTTTTTATAAATTAAAAGTTTGTGAGAACCCTTTGTTGACCAAGTCCACCAGTGCCATTTTTCCAACAGCATGTTTTCACTTAATGCCTTTCTCACATTCTGATAATTCTTGCACTATTTCATACTTTTTCATTACTGTAATATTTATTATGGTGATCTGTGAGCAATGATCTTTGTTGTTACTGTTGTCATCGTTGTGGGGTGCCAACCACATGCAAATAAGACAGAGAACTTAATAAATGTTATATGTGTTCTGATTGCTCCCACTGACCAGCTGTTCCATCTCTCATCCTCTCCTTAGCCTCCCTGTTCCCTGAAACAATATTGAAATTAGACCAATTAATAACCTTTCAATGGCCTCTATAGCCTCTAAGTGTTCAAGTGAAAGGAAGAGTTGCATGTTTCTCACTTTAAATCAAAAGCTAGAAATGACGAAGTTTAGTGAAGAAGGCACAATGAATAGCGAGATAGGCTGAAAGCTTGGCCTCTTGCACCAAACAGTAAGCCAAGTTGTAAACACAAAGGAAAAGTTATTGATGGAAATTAAAAATGCTCTCCTAGTGAACATACGAATTACAAGAAAGCCAAACAGCCTCATTGCTGATATGGAGAAAGTTTTAGTGGTCTAGATAGATGATCAAACCAGCCACAACATTACCTTTAGTCAAAGCCTAATTCGGAGCAAGGCCCTAATCCTCTTCAATTCTATGAAGGCTGAGAGAGGTGAGGAAGCTGGGGAAGAAAAGTCTGAAGCTAGCAGAGGCCGATTCATGAGGTTTAAGGAAAGAAGCTGTCTTCCTAACATAAAAGTGCAAGATGAAGCAGCAAATACTGATGGAGAAGCTGCAGCAAGTTTTCCAGAAGATCTAGCTAAGATTATTGATGAAAGTGGCTACACTAAACAATGGATTTTCAGTGTAGATGACACAGATTTCTATTGGGAAAAGAAATCTAGGACTTTCATAGCTAGAGAAGAAAAGCCAGTGCCTGACTTCAAAGCTTCAAAGGCCTGGGTAACTCCCCTGTCAGGAGTTAATGACAGTGGTGACTTTAAGTTAGAGCCAGTGCTCATTTACCATTCTGAAAATCCCAGAGCACTGAAGAATTTGGCTAAATCTACTCTGCTTCTATTCTAGAAATGGAACAATGAAGCCTGGATAAGAGTACCTCTGTTTACAGCAAGGTTTACTGACAATTTTAAGCCCACTATTAAGACCTACTGCTCAGAGAAAAGGATTCATTTCAAAATATTACTGCTCATTAACAGTGCATATGGTCACCCAGGAGCTCTGCTGGTGATGTAAACGGAGATTAATGCTGTTTTCATGCCTGCTAACACAACATCCATTCTGAAGCCATGGACTAAGGAGTAATTTTGACTTTCAAGTCTTATTATTCAAGAAATACATTTCATGAGGCTGTAGCTGCCACAAATAGTGATTCTTCTGATGGATCTGAGCAAAGTAAATTGAAAACCTTCTGGATAGGATTTGCTATTTCAAGTCCCATTAAGAACATTTGTGTTTCATGGGAGGAGGCCAAAATATCAACATTAACATAAGGAGTTCAGAAGTTGACTCTAACCCTCATGGATGACTTTGAGGTGGTTCAAGACGTTAGTGGAGAAAGTGACTGCAGATTTAGTGAAAATAGTAAGAGAACTAGAAGTAAAAATAGAGCCTGAATGTGTGGCCAAATTACTTCAATCTTGGAATAATATTTCAATGGATGTGGAGTTGCTTTTTATGGATGAGCAAAGGAAATGGTTTCTTGAGATGGAATCTACTTCTGGTGAAGGTGCTATGAACATTGTTGAAATAACAACGGATATAAACCTTTACATAAACTTAGTTGAGAAAGCAATGGTAGAGTTTCAGAGGATTGACTTCAATTTCAAAAGAAGTTCTACTGTCAGTCAAATGCTATCAAACAGCATTACATGCTACAGAGATATCTTTTGTGAAAAGAGGAGTCCATTGATGCAGCAAACTTCATTCTTGTCTTGTTTTATGAAATTGCCACAACCACCCCAACTTTCAGCAACCACAACCCTGATCACTCAGCAGCAATCACACTGAAGTAAGATTCTCTATCAGGAAAAATATTATGATTCACTGAAGACTCAGAAAATCGTTAGTATGTTTTAGCAATAAAGAAATTTTAAATTAAAGTATCTATGTTGTTTTTTAGGCATAATGTTATTTCACACTTAATAAATTACCATAGAGTGTAAACATAACTTTTATACATAGTGCAAAACCAGAAAATTTATGTAACTCATTTTATTGGGATGTTAGCTTTATTGTGGTGGACTGGAACTGAACCTGCAATGTTTCTGAGGTATGCCTATGTATGGTTTCTCTCTTTGTTCAAGTAATATGGCTAATTACATTGATTAATTTTCAGATATTAAATAAATCTTACATTCCTATGACAAACATCTCTTTGGTAATGATATATAATCCTTTTTAAATAATGCTCAATTTGATTTGCTAATTTTTTTTTACAATTTTAATCTCTGTTTTCAAGTGAGATTAGCCTGCAGTTCTCTTGGGTTATATTTGTTTGGCTTTGGAATCAGGATAATTCTGGCTTAATAAAATAAATTGGGAATTTATTTCTAATACTCTAGTCTCTGCAAGAGTTTGTGGATGATAGTTACTATTTTTTCCTTAAATGTTTAATGTAATTCCCCATTGAAGCTATCTGGGTCCAATGTTTTCCTTTTGGGAAGGTTTTAATTACAAACTAAAATTTTAAAATTTAATATAAAACTGCTCAATTTTAAAAAATATTCTTCATGTGATTTTTAAGAATTCCCCATTTCATTTAGGTGTAAAATTTATTGGCACAAAGTTGTTTGTAATATCATCTTCATATCCTGCAATTTCCTTATTTTCCTTTTAATGTCCATAGAATCTGTAGTGAGGTGGTCTCTTTCATTCCTGATATTGGTAATTTTCTTTCCTCTCTTCCTCTTTCCCTTCCTCCCCACTCCCTTCTTCTCTCCCTCCCTTCTTTCATTCCTCTTTTCTTCTTCCTTTTTTCTTTCCATCTTTCTTTCCTTATTTTCTTTTTTTTATCCCTTCCTTTTCTTTCTTTCTCCTTCCCAAGATATAAGCTATGCATACACTTTAATCTCTAGTTGCCCTTTTAATCTAGTGAGCCTAGCAGCTCAAAAGACAAATCCTAAGAGCTCCTCTTACTTTCACCTGTATGGGAAGAGCAGAGTTGATTTTTCTCTAGGCTTCTATTCAGCAAAACTGTGTCCATGCCCTGTTGCCTTTTCAAAAATAAGGATTCCCATGAGAAGAAATAAGGCACTAGTTAGGAAGAAGAATAGAACTTTGGTTTACTTCACAATTCTAACCAACAGTTCCACCTCCTGTATAATGATCCATTTCTGTGCTCTTTTTGGATACTTCAGTCAAGAGCTCCCCCTCCTGAGAATGGAGTGGTGAATATGAGTAACACCCCTTCTTTGAAGATCTTACTGTTTATAGACCAGAGTACATAGCTCTCTGTCTAGTATTCTAAGTCCTCTTCTCTCTGGTCTTCCCAACTTTCCAATGTTCTGTTTCACTGTTTCCATCCTCATCTCTCCAGGTGAGATGGTTTACTATTTTGCCAACACACTTCGTGGATTTATGTTTCCATGCCTTCACATTTGTAGGACTATTCCACTCCTCAATATCCCCAATTTCTAATTTCTCTACATTTTCTAGAACTAAAGCCCAGAGAGGTGGCAGAAGTTATCAATGAGAGAATGAGAAAAGAAGACAAATGTAGGGTTTTTCTTACCTAGCTCTAAGAGTTTGATTTTAATCTGGTGAGAAATAGGATGCCTTTTAGGTTCCTGGGGAAGATAACTCTTAGGAAGAAAATGTGGTCTGGGAAAGATAAACTCAATAAAACTCAATATCTTTAAATAGTAGGATAGAAGATGAAACTTGTGACAGGTACAAGAGCAAAGGGGATTGAGGTATTCAGGTTAGTTCAGAGGTTGTGGGACAAACAGAAACGTATGCATTTAAAGACATTATGAAGAAAACAAGTGACAAACACATTCAAGACCTTAGGAACAAAGAACTGGCGGGTTACACACATACACACAAAAGTGTAGGCAACACCTTAAAATTGTTTAGTTAGATTACCCTAAATTGTATCATATTGTTTGGTATAGTAATTATTTTTATTTTTATTTTTTTTGAGATGGAGTCTGGCTCTGTCGCCCGGGCTGGAGTGCAGTGGCCGGATCTCAGCTCACTGCAAGCTCCGCCTCCCGGGTTCACACCATTCTCCTGCCTCAGCCTCCCAAGTAGCTGGGACCACAGGCGCCCGCCACCTCGCCCAGCTAGTTTTTTGTATTTTTTAGTAGAGAAGGGGTTTCACCATATTAGCCAGGATGGTCTCGATCTCCTGACCTCGTGATCCGTCGGTCTCGGCCTCCCAAAGTGCTGGGATTACAGGCTTGAGCCACTGCGCCCGGCCTGGTATAGTAATTATTTATGTAATTTTATTGATTTTTACAAATATTTTTTGAATACTATTCTTTTCCGGCATCACTCTAGACACTGGGGCCACAAAAGTAAACTGTTTATTTAATGAATTGACATGTTCTCATCATCAAAATGGATATGCCAAAATTTTATTAAGGCTTTTAGAAAAAAATGATTCTGCATAGTTATTTTTAAAAGATGAAGTAATAATCCTGACTTGGGGGATATTAAGAAATATCTTCCATGTTTGTCTGTGGATACCTAAATTCAGCAGACATGAAGTCAGTAAATATTTGTGTCTACTAGTCAAAAATTATTACTTTAAACTACATCAAACATATTTTAAGGTTAATATTTTATGGAGTAATTTAGATAGTGCTATTCTCAAACATTATACTTGCCAAAGGACAGAATAAAGAAAATAAATGCTTTCTGAATCAAAGAGTATCTTATTTTCTACTTAAAAAAATTTGTAATTCCTGTGGTTCATTAGGAATTATACAACTCCTAATTGAATGTATCAATATAATTGATTGAATGTATCAATTTTTTAAAAAAAAATTGAAAATTTTTTGAGACATTGCTCTGAATTGTTTTTTGAACCAAAGTAAATGGAGGTTCTCAAATTCCAATTCTTTTGTATGCATGTTTGGAAAGGAAAATTGTAAAAATTATTAGGCATAGACATTTACAATATTATTGGATGAATGCAAAGCTAGTCCACTGTGATTTGAAAAGTAAACTTTAGATTAGATTTTAAATATTTGGTAGTTCAAAATTGTCATCTCCCATTAAATTATTATTACTCAGTCCTTATGAAATAAAGGCACTGTTCCATTCACTAGCCATCACAGTTTATTTTTTATAAGTGTAAAGGATTAAGTCAAATTAAAAAAAAATGAGATAGTGTCAAGTTAACAAAATAGAGGCAGAAAAACATACTTTTAATATGGTTATATTTTAACATACAGTTAATATTTTTTAGTAGTGTTTAAGTCTCACTCTTTAATTAAATATTCATTCAGAAACATTGATTGAGTGTTCACTGTATATCAGCAATTCTGCTTAGCGTGAGGCATACAGCAATGAAAAAAGCTAAAAGGTCTATGCACAGTGGTGCTTTTGTTTCGGTGGTCTCAGCACCCTGGCCTGAGTTGAGCAACATTCCTATTAGGTTGGTTTAGCCAGAATCCCTCCTTATTGCTGATGTTTCTATTCACTGACCACCCTGACCCTAATCCTTGGCTATGAATTCTCACTTGCCTATGATGTATTCAGAATTGAGCCTGATTCTATATTGATTTTATACTGATGTTTCTTTTCTCCCTACTGCAGTTGTCATAAATTAAATCTGATACATATATATATATATATATTTACCATGTTATCTACTATCCAGCTCTGGTTTTTCTTTGACAAAGAAAATAAATCAGCTATAGAATAGAAATAAGAGGTTGGTGCATAGTCTATTTTAGGCAGGGCGGCCAAAACTCCTGGTGAGAGGTATTTGGTCAGTTTAGGCAGAATTCTCCTTACCCCTAATATTTACTTTTTATTAATTTCCCATGTATTGACCTGCACTCGGCTTTTTGGCTATACATTTTCACTCATCTCTGCTGTTTTTGGAGCTTGGAGTAGGATATTTGCCCTATACCCCACTGCAAGATCCCCTTGCAGTGGTCCCTATACCTGTCACAATGGTCCTAAATAAAGTCTTTCTTACTATGCTTTAACAAGTATCATTGAATAATGTTTTCATTAACACTACTCAGAATTTCAGGTGAACAATTGTAGAATCTCCATGACAGCTGTAGCCTAAAGTAAACATGGAAAATTTTGGGAATTCTAGATTCTTGGCATGGCTTGGTGTAGGTGAACAGGTCAGGACAAGGGAGAGAGCTTTCAAAGAGTAGCATAGCCATCAGTGTGGCTCTGAATACCCATTCACTTATCTAACAGATAGAGTGAGAAGTGGGGCTGGCATAGAAGCAGTTCTTCCCTCGTCATTACCAGCTTCATATCCTTGCCAGAAATTTCTTTGCCAGGAGATAATTCTGTTACCATAGGCTCCTCAAAGTGTTCTTTGGCAGCCCTGGGTGAATCTGATTTCATGCTTATGCTTTTCCACAGCTTGTACTTGTCTATGATTTTGAAAATTAACTCTGAATTTGTAATAAGTGGTACATATTTTGCATATTATTTTAACCTTGCAGGGACTTGGACACCAATTATCTTTTATAGATTTGTTGATCAATATTAACAAAACATAAAATTTTTGCCTTGCGAAATGTACTTATTCTTCCTCTTGTAGAGCCATAGGTGAGTGAAAAGATCTTGAATTTGTTCCTGCTATTCTTGACAGAAGAAAATAAAAGTATGTCTTCCACAACTCTTTTCTTATGGTAACCATTCTTATTTGAGGCTATCAAAATTGCAGCAGGTGATTTCTTTTCTAGTTGAAGTACAATGCAGCATAAATATTCTCTTCTTTCACACAAAGAAGTTTAAATCAGAGTGGGTTTGCTTTCTAAATCTAAGGGTTGAAGGCCAAGGGATAAGATCTGTGTAGTATATTTGTTGTGCTGTGAATACTGTAGCATTCCAGGGGATTAGAGGCTAACTTTACAATAAATATTTTTTTAATGAACTAATATTTTTAGATACATTGAGACTCTTAGATTTTTTTTATTTTTTTATTTTATTTTATTTTATTTTATTTTATTTTATTTTTTGAGCTGGAGACTCGCTCTGTCACCCAGGCTGGAGTGCAGTGGCGCACTCTCCGTTCACTGCAACCTCTGCCTCCTGGGTTCAAGGGATTCTCCTGCCTCAGCCTCCTGAGTAGCTGGGATTTCAGGTACGTACCACCATGCCTGGCTAATTGTTGTATTTTTAGTAGAGACGGGGTTTCTCCATGTTAGCCAGGCTCTTCTCGAACTCCTGGCCTCAAGTGATCCACCCGCTTTGGCCTATCAAGGTGCTGGGATTACAGGTGTGAGCCACCGCACCCGGCCTACCCTTACAATTGTAGTTATTTTGTTAATACAATGCAGAAAATTTGTCATAAGAAAAATATAATTAGCATTTGATTTTAAAACTCATAAAACACATCGTGAATAACATCATCCCTTTTAACTTTAATTTAAAAATTCAAAAAAAAAAAAAAAAGTTTCAAGGTTTTGATATTTTTGAGTTTTTAAAAAATCAGTAGAGAAAAATAATCCTCGTATTTCTTGTTGGGGAGGGGACATATGTGTCCCCTCTCACTCCAGTACTGCCTCTAGGGCTCCCTGCTTAGCCCCTTTTTTTCCTTATCCTTCTCCTAAGGTGGAAGTATGCTAATTTGACTAGTCAATATCTTAAGAAAATTGTTGAGAACCACTGCATGCTAAAAGGCAGGGCCCATGCTCTGTTCCTTCTTTTCCCCTTCTTCATGCACAGAATGAGTAGGTTAGCTTAAACATGGCTGTCCTTGTCACTTGTCCCTCTCTATAATCAAGCCTAAGCCTAACAGACTGTTAAATGCCAAGAGTTTGGTTTGAGGATGCTAATCAGAACTCAGTCCTGCTTTTAAGAAATATATATAATATATATTTTTTAAAGAGAATGAGCCCCCTTGGTTTAATCCAGCAAGCATTGTCTATCTTGCTGGATTAACAGATGAGCAGGCAACCCAATCAGAGCTATAAGACACAAGAGAAATTTTTCTGGGGCTTCTGGGAAAAACTAGTTTAGATCTTTCTTCTACTGGATTTGTGAGTATGAAGAGGTGAGAATAACCTTTTTGCTGCCAAGGAGATCCACCATGAGGATGAGGCTTACTCACAGGGGAAAGGACAGCTGAGATACACAGAGGAAGCAAATCTCGATGATATTATTTGAAACTCTGAATCAAATCATAGCTGAAGAAAGCACTGGCACTGGAATCTTCATTTATAGGTCCTGCATATTTCCCATTTTTCTTTGAGTCAGATTGAGTTCTATTTCTATCACTTGCAACATACAGGACGCTGTAACAGGATAATGTAGGAGGGTTAGATTGTGCGCTCTATCATGGGTTATGAGATGGCTGGTGAGGGATTATTGGTTGCCGGCTCAACTAATAATGATGGGATATTTTGTTTCCCATTTGGTTATTATTCCCAAGCGTATCACTCTTGGATACCTTATATGGGAGAGAGATGGGAGAGTCAAAGTGAATAGCAGGGCAGATTCAACTTTCCTGGTTGTAAAGGTATTAAGGTGCATCAGACATCCATGCTTTATCCTGAATAATATGGCCCAAGGTTTTTAAATTTTTTTGATGGAAACAACTTAGTTGACAATATTTAAACATTTCTTTTTATGGCTGTACAATATATTATTTCATGTAATGAAATCATATGTGCCAGAGTGGAAGTGGTTGAATTTTATTTTAGTTTTCCGTATTCCTTTCAGATTCCTATAGTTCTACACTGTAAAATAATATTTGCTAATGAATACACCTCAGAACTCCAGGCTCATAAACACTTCATGAGAAAACGATTCCATGGCCAAATAAGTCTGTGAAATGCTGCGTATGAGGTCACCTTCTGACCACTCATAGGGCACTTTTAGGATATTAAAAACATTGGCAAATAGTAAAGAAGCTTATTTATTTTTTCCTTAGTTCATTTGACCATGAATTCTCTTCCCTTTTAGCTCTCCACCATGTTCTTTCCTTGTAATATCAAGTGGAGGAGAGTGGGTTAAATAAGAATGCTACTCTTAGGTTGGTACAAAAGTCACTGCAGTTTTTGCCATTAAAAACTACAATTACAGCCAGGCGCGGTGGCTGAAGCCTGTAATCCCAGCACTTTGGGAGGCCGAGACGGGCGGATCACAAGGTCAGGATATCAAGACCATCTTTGCTAACCCCGTGAAACCCCGTCTCTACTAAAAAATACAAAAAACTAGCCGGGCGAGGTGGCGGGCGTCTGTAGTCCCAGCTACTCGGGAGGCTGAGGCAGGAGAATGGCGTAAACCTGGGAGGCGGAACTTGCAGGGAGCTGAGATCCGGCCACTGCACTCCAGCCTGGGCGACAGAGCAAGACTCCATCTCAAAAACAAAAAACAAAAAACAAAACAAACAAACAAACAAACAAAAAAATTACAATTACTTTTGCACCAATCTAATACAATGATAGCATTCTCTCTCATTGAAAACCTGGTATTTTCTAATTTGTAGTTATAGTTATTCAGGAGAATGGCTTATTCCTTTTGTTCAAATACAATTGAACATTAGAGGCTCTATTCTTTTTAGTTACTCTTGTTTATGCATACTTAATCCAATTCTATTCACCAACAGTTCTACTTGAACTCTGGTTTCATACATGAAAGAAAAGTCATCTTTAGTAAAGCAAAGAAAACAAGGTAAATGCAATATTAAAGTTACATACAGGTTGCAATCAGGGTGTGGTGGTGCACACCTGTAGTTAGTCTCAGATACTTGGGAAACTGAGGCAGGAGGATTCTTTGAGCCCAGGAGTTAGAGGCAAGGCTGGGCAACATAGTGACACCCCATCTCTTAAAAATATGTTACATATAGGTTTCGATATTCTATGGGATTAGAAGGCTTTTAATGTTCTTGAATGAAAGGTTGAGCTGGTGATGGAAAGTGACACTGGGGAAGAGAGACTTGACCTATCTTGAGGGTTGAATGTGCACCTGTCACTGAAGATGCTGCTGGGAGTATTGAAAAAGAGAGGACCTGTGACTGAAGGCTTCAAGGTGTGAGATATTCTCTTGCCTCTGAGGGACAAAGATAACAATAGCTGGATTGATGGATTTTATGCAGATTTATTTTTTAGGAAAGTCACTCTTGTGGTAGGTTGGAAGAGGGATTGGAATGAATGAGCAAGATGTTAAAAGAGGTAGTATCAATTGTGGCCATGGATTAAATAACAGCAATGAGGAAGAAGGAAGAACAAAAGATGACTTGGCAGTTATCAGTGAATGGAGATTGAGGTGGCTAAGAAGTGGGTTATTTGACTTTAAGGGTTTAAAGTGGAATAATATGATAAAAACAAATAAGTATTTATTGAGCTCCTGTTTGTACTAGGTGCTAAGCACCATGGGAAAGATTACTATTCTCTAGAATCTCAGAGTTTTGAGAAAAAAAAAACACTGAAATACTGTGAATGCTACAGTGGATATTCATTAGGGGGTTTTGGCTGCTTACATTCAATCCCCTTTGTAGCATTCCCCATTGAATGTTGGTAGTTATTCCTGCTATGGAAGCTAAAGGTGGCCGGATATTCGCTCTCCTTCATTTCCTGGCAGCTAGAGTTCCTTTAGAGTCCTAGGCTTCGTCAACTGATGCTCTTGAGCAGATTCAGAATGTGAAGTTATCGATGGGAAGGCATTGAGTAGTTAGATGGTTAGAGATCATTTGTGGATTAAGAGTGCAACCACCCAGTATCATTTTAGTAAATTCCTTTTCTGACCAAGTTTCGCCTGACAGATATAAACACAGGCATTAATGAATACAAGGCAGAACATAAAACTTGATTTAGGAGAATAAGAAAGGGAGAACTTTAAAGCTTGCTGTTAGAATTGAAGGAAATTCTCATGGTTCAACTTCCTCTCAATATGTACCGAAGGGAGGCTTCTCAAGGGGCAGGCTTATAACATTCTCTTCTCTGGGAACTTAGATTATATAGGTTCTCTGAACTTCTCTCTTAAGATGTTAAGCATTTAGTGCTTTGTATTAGGACTTCTGTCTTTGACGTTGGTGCTTCAGAATTTCATTAACTAAATATTAACATTTTACAAGGACCCTCTACCTGTTTGTTGAGATTAATTTAACAGCCAATAATAGGTATAGGTATTATTTATCTTAGAGATGAATAAAAATTGTGATAAACCAAATGTATTAAAATCATAAAATACTTCATGAGTTCAGGCAACAGATTGCTATTGTGTTTATTATGTTAATGTGAAATGCTTTTACTATATTGTGTAAGAATAAAAAAGAACAAGAGAAGATATTGATAAGCTTAAAGAGTCATCTTTAGAGTATGATAGATGAAAAGCTGGACCACAAATGGCTAGAAGAGTGGATTGGCACAGTTATCTGTGTAATTATCAGAGCACTTAGCAACATTTTAATTAATGGGAATTTATGGTGGCTTAAATTGTTTTTGCTGTTCAGTGTTTTAAAAAAGTGGTTGGCTACAGCTTTGACTGTAGCCAACACATTTTGCTTTGTTAAGAAAAACTCTTCAAATAAGCATATTTTCCCAATCAGAGGCAGGGTGATAAAATAAAATGAGTATAAGATTGAGCTGGGAATGCTGGGAGTTAGTCTTGAGTCTGCTACTTCCTGTAATCATCTCTGAGCTTTAGTTTTCTCGATTACACTCAAATGGACCCTCTTTATTTGCTTTAGAGCATTATTGTGAAGATGTAATTAACACCAGTTATAAAATATCACTCTGGTCACTCTATATACCCCTCACATAGCCTGTTAATTCCTATAGTTCTTATTGTACCTGTCCTATTACTCAATTTTTCCCATCCTGAGTTAGAATGGAAGCTCCATGGACACAGGGACTTTACACATTTTGTTAACTTCTTTTTTTCAAAAGCACATGGCAGTGCCTGCCACAGACCATGCACTGAATACAATTTAGGTAATAAGCAATTAAAATGTTGCTTTGTTTGTTTTTTATTATGAATGCCTTTCTTGGGAGGCTTGTTACAGATTGGGGGTTAGTTCCAAAGTGCTGGATTTGAGGAAGCCTTCTCATATTCGATTGATGATCTTAGTTTGTTTGTTTCCCATTGCACCATGGTTATTCCACATTATCTCAAGACCAGTGGCATTCTCCTAAAATTTTCATTCAAGCTACTTGCTATAACTACTGTTGTAAATATGTATCTCAATATCATGTATTTTTTATGTACATTTGCTAATATTGATGCTTTATAGAGGACTGTTTCCCTTATCAATAGAGGGACGTATAGTATAAATTTTACTTTGCCCAACACAAGTCATAAATAAAGCTACATCTTAAATAGAATCTAATTAATTGTTAATGCTCAGTATTTATCCCCTCATTAAACCAAACCTATTTTTACTGTAACGATTTTAAATTTCTTCCCTTTACCATAGCTGTTATTTATCCAGTTATTGTATGTGGAGAAATGGTCCTTCATACACCATCAAAAGCAATATATAAGTCTAAAGCACTTCCTAGAGTTATTTCTGCTGAGTACTGCTTGTCAGTACATGCTTTTTTGTAAGATAATTTACTTACATAAGAGTGAAGACTTTCTATTTTGAGGTTTGCCAGTCATCACTCTATTTTAATCATCATTACCAAAACCATACATCAGCACTAATCTACTTTGGCATTATACTGTCCAAAGGACCTTTCATAGAACTGTAGACTTTCAGAGTTGGAAGTTGACTTGAAGAATCTAGAATGCTTAGTTACCATCTATAAACTTAATTCTTTTCCTGAGATTTTTATCTAGTCTTTTTTGTTTACACACAGATTTAATTGTTTGCAGGCAGATGGCTGAAGAAATCTTGCTAATTTACAGTTTTCTACCTGTTTAAGTGCTTAATATAAATATATATGATAACTGAGGAAAATGGCCTACTATACTGTATGTAGGTAATTTCATGACAAGGTCAGTAAAATAAGAGGCCACCAGCTAATATTTAGGAATATTTTAGAGTATAAAAATTTTGCAAAAAGAATTCAGCAGGGCAGAAAATTCCTTGTATTGTCTGAATCAGTAAGCTTCTCTTCTACCAAGAAAGTGGAATTGTTTCTTGAGATAGAGCACACCCGGCCTGGAAACATGTATGCATCCTAACAAGAAAGGAAACGCGTACCAACCTGATCAGTCCAGACTGACTGGTTTTCAGTGTTCTCAAAGGCATTCAAACTTACTGTTAGGAAATGTTTAAAAATGATGGGGGATGTTTTTATGCTTGTTTCAATGATTAACCACAGGCATTAAGATGTGAGATGCTATCCATCCTACAATATAAAACATTGTATCTTTCCTGCAAGAATTTCAAATTCCTCACCAGACATTTGTGTAGGAGAAAACCTGTTTATATTAATTGGAGCCTAGAGAGTAATTTGATTTTACATATAAACACACATGCACATTTTTTGGCAGTTGTAGTATACACTGATTTTCCAGGAATGCTACTATTGTACATATTGATAAATATAGAGGATTGTATTTCTGTGTAGTTTAAAATTTCCCAGAGTTACTCAGTTGTGTCACATCACTAATGTCATCATGATATTTGAGTCAAGAATCATTCATTGCTCTCCTTATCTGCATGTGTAGCTGTTGTGCTCACGGTGATTGGTTCAATTGTTTGAATACTTCAGAATCTCTAAGTGTCATTATGCCTGAATGCTAATATAGAGAAATTAATATTATTTTATTATACTACTTTTATTTAGGCATTACACAGCTAAGGTATTATATTGATTCAAAAATTTATATGGGTAGGTTATGTCATTTATAAAATTTAGGCTAATAAAGGGAGCACTATGAAATAGTTGTTATTTAAAAGGTCTTTGTGTCAATACAGTGACTTTGAAACTAGTGTGCATCAGAGTCTCTAGAAGGTCTTGTTAAGATCCATATTGCTGCCCCTAGAACCACCACCGCCAACAGTTTCTACTTCAGTAGGCTTGGGAAGTGGGGCCAATTGTTTGCATGGCTGATAAGTTCCCTGGTAAAGTGGATGCTACTGATCCAGGGACCACACTCTGAAGGACCTAGTCTAATAGGTTAGAGAACCTGATTAGAGCTAGGCAACCCTGATGGCTAGTTGGGCAGCATTTTACATCCACATTGAGTTCACATCTACGTGGTTTCAAAGATATGAATTAGATCTGAATTTTCTTGAGTTAATTTGAATAAATGCATAGGTTTAATGGGTTGAAAATAATCTAAATATAATTTACTTTGAATAGTCAGGACACACACATACTTGTTAGCAAATTCCTGTGTTAAAGTAATTCCCTGCACACAGATTCTTTCTTTTTTTTTAATGAAGAAGTTCACAATTCTTTTGGAAAATAAGTAGACCAAATGGGCATTATGTGTCCAATTTGGCTGTGGAGTTGTCTTATTGACTTTTTCCAGGACTGAGAAAAAAAGTGGTCTGCATCAAAAGGTATCCCAAAAAGCTTTTTGAGCTCTTTCATCACCGTATCAGCTTCGTAATGAATAATAATGATAGTGCCAAAACAAAGGAATTACCATAATGAGGAGTCTTGCTACCACCAAGCTTTGCTGAGGTGGTCAATGAAAACTTGAGCAGAAACTATAATTTATCTGATCATTTTTAGGTCATAAAAATACATCGAGTCACTTCTGGACACACACAAAAAAATTAGTCTCAGTAATAATATGCCTAGTTGAATGAAATAAAGTGTCTGTCTTCGTTTAAGGTGAAAGGTTTTCTAACTGGTCAACTTGGATCTATTTGTGTGGACTGTCCATAGCAAAAAAAGAAGTGAAAGTGCAGTCACCATCTGTTCTTTTCTCTTGGCTAGTACCTATTTACAGGGCTGCTTCATGTTTGCTTGACTGG
>NW_012117611.1:1852279-1853805 GCF_000951035.1 Colobus angolensis palliatus
GCATAGTAATACTTTATGCATTTGTATATTTAAAATATTTTTAATAAAAAGAAAAATACCTTTCAAGCATGTATTTCCATAGCATTGGTCATCTAAACAAGACTCAGAACCCAACTTTCACTAACTTCAATGGGAATTACAGAATACAGGCTTAAGTTATTTGTAAATTAAATTTGTCAGAAGGAAAGGACTTGCATATGGTGATTCATGTACTTTTGATATGTTCTCTATTGTTTCATAAACTGCTACAACAAACAGTACCAGCTGTAGATAACTACGTTTTTCCCTTTTTATAGTCCATATACATTAATTTTTGCAAATGTGAGAAATTCTTTTTTTTTTCTTTGTGTCTTTTTTATACGTAGTGAAAAGCTACCAGGTCATACAGTGATGTTCATGTAACATCTCTCTGATGAAGAAATTATAATTTCCAAAGCATGGCTCTTTGGAAATATGAAAAAGAGAACAATAGCTTTAAAAGGAACGAGCCTGATTTGATCTTAACCAGTCTTGATTTAATCAAACTGCAGGGAATTTTCATTGCTCTTGTAATGTTGGTTTTTCTTTTTAATGAAAGCATTTTTGAGGACTAGCTTGATGTCATTGGCATATTGTTTCCTACCATAAGCCAGTAAATTCACTTTCATGGGCAAATGCTTGCATTTTGGCCTCTGGGCTAACTGAGGCACATGACATGAGGTGGAGTTATAAATTGGCCAGCCCTGAGTTCCATTCATGGAAGATTTCATAGCTTGTTTTTTCAGTTGGAAACTTTCTGGCTTGATGTGGCACTTTATGTCTCTATTTCTTCCATTCTTTTCCTTTGTCCATTCTCTCTTTCCCTCTGCTCGGTAAATATCGTTGGTGTCACAGTCTTTTGAAAATGTAATATGTGCTTGATGGTGCTTTTGTTTCCTTCGATATTGAATAAAAGAGAAGGCAGTTAGCAGTAGGAGTAACTAAAGCTAATACCAGTGGTGATGATGATAATAATAATTAAAAAGCCAACATTTATTGAGTGCCACTTGCTGTGTGCCGTGTTCTATGCTCAGAAATTAATATATTTCTATTATTTTATTTAATCTTGACAGCAACCTAAAAATAATTTTAGCTAGCACATTTTATGTTGTAGTATTATAAATGCTTTACATGGATGATCCAAGTTGGTGTAATTCAGTTTGGTATAATAGCCAAAGTCTAACCATTAAAAAATTTTAAATTTAAATGCTACATATACTATAGAGGGGTCAAAATTCACTCTGATTCTCTTCGGTTATTAGGGCAGCCCTATGTAGTAGTAATTATTCTCAAGCCTATTTTAGTAATATGAAATCGAGGCAGAGAGATTTCAGAAAATTATCTAGTGTCGAATAGCTAGTTAAGTAATGTAACCAACATTCAAATATGGGTCTCTTTTTACATCTGATTTTATGAATACTAGGACTTTATGATTCTGTAGAATCAAAGAAATATAAATAGAAATAAAGGTAAAAGTGTGAAAGAGTGAATGTTTAGTGTCTCTCAGA